>NW_023276807.1:164317331-164617331 GCF_003668045.3 Cricetulus griseus
AAGGATGTTGAACACTTTTCATGTGTCTTTCAGCCATTTTAGATTCCTCTATTGAGTATTGTCTTTTTAGTTCTGTACCCCATTTTTTAATTGGATTGTTTGGTGTTTTAGAGACTAGCTTCTTAAGTTCTTTGTATATTTTGGAGATCAGCCCTCTGTCAGATGTGGGTTTAGTGAATATCTTTCCCCAGTCTGTGGGATGTCGGTTTTTTCTTGCTGACTGTGTCCTTTGCCTTACAGAAGCTTCTCAGTTTCAGGAGGTCCCATTTATCAATTGTTGATCTCAGTGTCTGTGCTACTGGTGTTATGTTCAGGAAGTGGTCTCCTGTACCGATTAATTCAAGGGTATTTCTCACTTCATCTTCTAGTAGGTTCAGTGTGGCTGGGTTTATGTTGAGGTCTTTGATCCATTGCACATTCTTTCTTGTGTCTTTTGTTGTAACCCTGTCTTGACGAATCATCCCATGTTTGAACTATCCCTCCTTTTCCAGATTATGTTCATGGTTATTATGTTCTGAGAGTTCTTTATGTATGATAGTTTTGTCCTTAACGTCCTCAGTGATCAGGCAACACTTTTTCCGATTTGTGGTTTTCTGTACTTCCATTTTCCTGATGGTGTATTTGAAAGAGCAGATATTTTTTAATTCTGATTATCAGTTTAAAATTTTTCAAATATATACATTGTGTTACTTGCATCATGTTTAAAATATTTTCACAAGATCAAAGTCATAATGGTATCTCCTAGGCTTTTCTATGAAAGTTTTATAATTCTAGAGAGGAAATTTATATTTATGGTATACTAAAGTTTGTTTTATCCAGGCATAAGCCATGTTACACAGTTTTCTTTTGTTATTATCTTTAAAAAATTATTTCTCTGTGTGTGCCTGTGTGTGTGTGTGTGTGTGTGTGTGTGTGTGCGCGCGCGCGCGCGCGTGCGCACGCGTGTATGTACGTATGCCTGTATGTATGTGTGCCTGTGGAGATCAGAGGACAACTTGTGGGAGTCAGTCTCTCCTCTCACCACACAGCTTCAGGGAGTCAAAAGCAGGCGGGCAGGCTTGGCAGCAAGCATCTGCAGGCTCTGAGTGCCCTCACTGGCCTTTCTACTGTCCTTACAGCTGGGACTGCAAACAGCAAATCCAAGTCCTCCAACTTCATCTTCCTCTCAGCATCGCCCTCACCGTTTCAGATTCTCTGTTTCTATGTGTGAACTGTAGAACAGTTCTTCACCCTCTTCACAAGGTTTGTAATACCTCTGATTGGATTATCATCTGTAAAGAACTAACATGAGCACTGAATCCCATTTACTTAGCTTGTCTAACTCGTTTCATTGGTGTTTTCTAGTTTCATGTTCTTTGGTAGTTTTGCTTCTAAGCAGCTCTTATACTTTGATTGCATAATGTGAGATTTGAAGAACACAACATCCTACTCCTCTTTGTTGCATAGATTGATTTGATGGTGGGTGGGGTTTTCCAGGTTTGCTAAAGTCATGGAATGCTTCTACTAGATTTTATGTTCCTATTATATGCAGTTTTACTACTTATTTCCTTATTTATGATGCTGTTGCTAGCCATACTCCCTCGCCTAGTGTGTGTGTGTGTGTGTGTGTGTGTGTGTGTGTGTGATATCAGAGCTCGTGGCATCCACAGTCCTATGATTCCCATAATATCAGAGAATATTTTTGATTTATTCCATTTTTTTCTATCTTCAGTGACTTTAACTCATCCGTCTTAGGCTGTTTCAAGCTTACTAACAGGTTGCTGATGCTGTCTTCAGTTTTTCAGTCATTTTTTTTTTTCAATTCTGACTTATTTTTGTATACACCATTGCTTTCTCTTCAGGCTAACAAAACAATTTTTCTGCAATGTGGCAGATAATGTGTTCACTGTCATGAGATTCTCTGGGCTGCTGTGCCCAGTGGCACAGCCCCAGAAGTGACCATTCACAGATTGTGAATAACAAACCCCTACAACTGTGCCTCATTGTTTATTCTTTTGAGTCTTTTCACCTCATGTGTAGCTCTGTTCATCATTAGAAGTCTGACCTGTCTTCTTATGTCTGGATGTCACTACATTTTACAGATGAGAAAACTGACAAGCGCAGAGGATCTGACACCCATTCAAGCTTTGGGAATTGTTAAGGAGTGATAGACAGTAAAGTCAGACAGTCCAACTCCGGAGATGTCACACTCTTTTACCAGTTGCATTCTTATATTTAGTAGTGTACCTGCTTTCATGATTCTTTTCTAGAGCATTTAAAATACAAGATTGTTACATGAAAAGGACATGGTTGTTAAATTTTACAGTAAAATATTGGCAAGGTGTAAAATTTTATCTTGATTGAAATTCAACCCAGACAACTCTTGAAATTTTCTTTCATCTTTCCATAAATTTCCTTACAACTTTACTGGGAGTCTTATTGCCATCTAGGAGGAAACTCCACTTTGTGTATTTCTTTGAAGAATTGTGCAGCTGTGTCTTTTCATGGTGGGTGGGAGGTGAGGTACTCTAAAGTCACAGCTTATAGGATGCTCAGTGGGTAAAATATGCCAGGCTGCTGCCAATAGCAGCTCATCAGATACCAACTGTATGCACAGATAACTGGACTCCCAGCACTGGCACTGTGTGAGAGATGCCCAGAAAGACATTTTCAAGGACTGAGAGTCACATTTGCTATGCTTAACCTCTGATACTGTCCCACACAGTGGCACTGCCCTAGGGACTGCAATTTATGTGATAATAACTCCTCAGGACTCTACAGTCAGTAACCTCAGAACGACATGCACTTTCCTGACATCATTACCAAGCTTGTTGTAGACTCTGGTGATCTCAGCTGAAGCTCTGTTGGAGGTCACCATCACAAATTTTTCCAGTAGTAACACTGAAAGTCCGATGACCCAGTGGTAGTTTCCATAAATCTTTCTCGTCTTTTCCAACCTCTACTGTTCCTCCATTTCTGCTTACACACTAGCTCCTCCCTGGGCCCTGGGGAAAATTTATTTGGATCTATAAGATACAGGTGGATTCTAGAAGGCAGAAAGCCACTGCTTCAGTGCTATACCTGTTGATGAGAACATACGTTGTAATGAAAACCCATGGCCACATGGGAGATGCTGGATAAAGTGGATCACAAAACTACACCAAAGTCATGACTGTGGGGAAGGGACTGGCAGGGAGAAGGGGGTTGGGGTGGGTAACAAGCATAGGAGGAGGGTATATAAGACAGTGAGGGCAATAGTAATCAGAATGCATTATAAACATGTATGAATTTCTGAAGAACCAGTTCCATTAAAAATAACCAAGAATGTGGCTAATTCACTGGGTTTTCCTTTGCCCCGAGGCTTCTTCTCTTAGGCTCCGATTTAAAACTTGAGAACATTGTCGTATTATTTGTGCATTGTGTACAAAAAGATCATATTTTTCATGAGTGAAGTGGAGACCCAGAGCAGAGGGATAGTATCTACTGTTATTTAAATTCGCTGATATCAACAGAATGTGTTGGTACACACCTGCAATTCTAACACTTGGGAAGCTGAGGAAGGAGGACAAGCTCCAGGGTAGCATGAACAGCCTGGCCTGTTTAGTGAGATAAAAACCAGTCTAGGCTATACACCAAGAATTTATTTTATTATAAAGGAATAAACAAACAATAAACTAAATTATATACATTTACCTCTTCCCATCGGACCACCAATTCAGTAAGGACAGAACTATGTTTCCATAAGCACGGGGGATGGATTGGATACCACTTGGGTTTACTCATGTGATACTGTCAATTACTGACATATCTTCTTTGTATTCTACTTCATGGTATATTCCGTCGTGACAGTCTATACAATTTTATTCCTAAAGCATGCTGTGTTTTTGAGTGATGATTCTCTACTGGGAAACAGAGGTGACTTCTGTTATAAGACTCGTATTAGTGTTCCTAATCTTCAGAGACACTGCATTGATTTCTGCCTTTAGCCCTGATTACTACTTATAATGATTTATGCTGAACCTCAGCCTTCAAACCTCTGAGATGACATCTCTGAACCCTGAAGGTGTCTATAAGAACCCCCTTCTTTGCTATTTCACTGTCACAATCTGCCCACTCCCCCATTTCTAGGGGTGCCTGGACGATTACGTACAAAATACTAACACAGATGATTGATTGAATTTATTTTTCCCTTCTTTTTTATTTAAATTACAAGCAAGCTTGTTTTACATGTCAATCCCAGTTTCTTCTCCCTCCCTTCCTCCCCTGCCCCCCCTAACCCCCATCCTATCCACTTTCTGCTCCCCAGGGAGGATGAGGCCTTCCATGGGGCATCTTAAGAGTCTGTCATATCATTTGGAGAAGGGCCTACACCCTCCCCTGTGTGTCTAGGCTGAGAGAGTATCCCTCCATGTGGTATGTCCATTCGTATACTAGAGATAAATACTGATCCACTACCAGAGGCCCATAGAGTGCCCCGGCCTCCAAACTTACATCCTCCTTCATGGGGGTTCTAGAAACAGTCCTATGCTGGTTTCCCAGCTATCAGTCTGGGGTCCATGAGTTCCTCCCTCTTCAGGTCAGCTGTTTCCGTGGGTTTCTCCAGCCTGGTCTTAACCCCTAGAATGAAATTGAATTAAGTAATCTGCAAATTAAGATGCATAGAATTATAACCAGCAGCCACAGCCTGCAGGCTACAAATGGAAGCACAGCCTCCCACCCCCGCCCCCACTCTCATCTGGGATTACTATTTTCAGCCATCAGAACTGTGGACTCATGTTTCTGGAGATCACACACTGCTTTCTGGTGTGTTCATTTATTATGGGGATCCCTGCTATGGCTAAGTGTTCTTCTTATCTATTTTTTTTTATTGACTTCATGTTAAGCGGTGGGATGGATATAACTGTGGATTCAAAACTTGGTATGAATGTCAATTTAGGAAAGATTTTTGAAAACAAGCCAAACATTATTTTAAAGTACGCGGTACTTTACAAGTACTTCACTATTTGCAAGCATGTGTAAGATTTGCTTTATTTCTTAGGGAATAGTTCCTTTACTGAATTGATTTTTCAGAATCTACATAAATTGTTATCATGATGGAATATGGAATCTGACTAAATTCTGTTTTTAAATTGATATATTTTCTTTCCTGCTACTCTTCTATGCTATGCAGTTGGAAACATATTTTATATCATAGGGCCTCTTAATATTGGAGTTTTTACAAGATTTTTTTCTCAGTGCAAACAAACAAATATCAGCAATGTGGTCATTTTTTTAAAAAAATTATCCTCCAGGCCCCTAGTGTTACAATGTATCTTTTTCATCAGCTAGTTTTCTCCTCTTGCTAGTAGCTACAGAGAGTTTTACAGCCATCCTCATCTTTCCAGCCACTTCTTCCCCTGGACTCAATCATTATCAGTTCATTCCTCCCTAATGGCCACCCCCAATTCTTCCACGGTTTATGCTGGAAAATGGTCAGTAGAATTTATTTCTCTCTAGGTCTCATTCCTGATGTTAGATTGTGAGCCACACCCAAGACAGAAGGGACTAATAGTATTCTGGATTCTATAATGTACATTTCACACAATTCATCATTTCTAAGATTCTTTCCAGTTTGAGCATTTCTTACTTCACTGAATATCACACACAGTCTGGTGTGTGTGTGTGTGTGTGTGTGTGTGTGTGTGTGTGTGTGTGTGTGTGAATATCCATTAGTTTCTAACAGAATCTTATACAACAAACCCATGGATCCTCTTATCCTGAGATGCACTCCTATTGGGTACCACCTTGGATGTATCCAATAAAAAACTTGGAAAATGATTTAGGTATATCGAGAAGTCTGTTCACCAGTTGACAGGTCCAGGTAATTCTATAAACAGAGCACCAAACTAGATCCTACATTCTAACTGAAAGTCAACTTGACCCAGAAATTATGCAGCTTTCTTAGGACTTAGATATAGACTGGTAAAGGTCTATGAAAAACTACAACAAAAAATATATATTCATCATATCAAAACTGTGATAGAATAATTGTTTCAACTTTTTAAAATTTGAATTAGAAACAGGATTGATTTATATGACAATCCCAGTTCCCTTCTCCCACCCCTCCTCCCCTACCACCACCATCCCAACTAAAACCCTATCTATCACATATCCTTTCTGCTCCCCCTGGATGGTGAGGCCTTCCATAGGGTGTCATCAGAGTCTATCCTATCCTTTTGGATCGGGCCTAGGCCCACCCCTGTGTGTCTTGGCTCAGAGAGTATTCCTCTATGTGGAATGGGCTCCCAAAGTCCACACCTATACAAGGGATAAGCACTGAACTACTACAGGAGTCCCATAGGTTTCTGAGGTTTCCTCACAGAAACCCATGTTCCTGGTGTCTAGATCAGACCCATGTTGGTATTCCAGCTATCAGGCTGGGGAGCAAGAGTTCCCTGATATTCAGGTCAGCTATTTCTGTGGGTTTCACCAGCCTGGTCTGGACCCCTGTGCTCTTCACTTGTCCTTCTCTGAATCTGGGTTCCAGTTTAGTTCGGTGATTAGTTGTGGGTGTCTGCATCTACTTCCACCAGCTGCTGGATGAAGGGTATAGGATGGCATATAAGTCAGTCATCAATCTCATTATCAGGGGAGGGCATTTAAGGTAGCCTCTCCTCTGTTGCTTAGATTGTTAGCTGGTGTCATCTGTTATGTTTTTGAAGAAAAAGAGGAAAAGAGACAGATGAGACATATTGACCAGTTTGTTATAAGGCCCAGTAGAGTAGGGAGACTAAGAGAGAAGAGGAACAGGGATAATGGCTGACCGCCATGGCTGGTCACCATAGAGAGGCAGAGAAAGAGCATAGATGGGAGAAGAGAGAGTGAAACAGAAGTGATCAGAGAGAGTAGAGTGAAGGAGAGGAAGCAGAGAGAGTAGAGAGAGAGAGTAAACAGTAAAGAGCGAGCAGCAGGGAAGTTGTAGCTTTTAAAGGGAAGACTGCACATGTGCACTGAGGTTCCACGCATGCCCAGAGTCCTCAGCAGGCCGTAATGTTTGGCGGGTGACGTAGCACGTTTTCCTGTGCATGCCCTGATTGTTGTCAGGGGGCAGGGTCTGTCTCTTAAAGAGATATTGCCGATCAGCATTAAAGCCTGAACCTTTCATTCCCACCTCTACTTATTATTTAAAAAGGTGGGGTGTTAGACATGGCAGGTTAAGGAATAGGGCGTCGAATTCTCAAGACTGCTTCCTGCTGACATGGGGGGGCGTTGACCATATTTGGGGGACCTGAGAAGGTTGGAGTGCTGCTATGTCCTGGGGTAGCTGGTTCTTTCATTGCAGTCCAGGCTGTACGGAACTCCCTGGTGCCTCTTAGACCTGTTTGTTTGGATGCAATTCAGCTCCCTGAAACATTTAAGAATCCTTAGAGTTTGTGGAAACATAAGTATTAGACACATTAGCAGCATATTTTGTTAGAAGCAACTTGGCTGAAAGCATTACCATTTTAAAGTTGACAGATTTTTTTTGGATAATGAAAAGCATCTTAATCTTGACCTTGTAGTTACGATCCTATAGTGGTATTGTAGAACTGACTATGAACAGTAGCATGAGAAATAGAGAAATCAGGAACATATTTCATTCTTTTTAATGTCTCAACTCACTTTATCATTACTTAAGCCTTTTTATCTTCAGACCTTCATAACTTTAATTCATACACCTTACATTACCATCTTAGACCTTCCATTTTCAGACCTTTATACCTTCCATTCTCAGACCCTCATAACTTGCATTTATCCACCATGTTAGACCTTTCCATCCTCAGACCTTCATAACTACATTCCCAGACCTTCATAACTTCCATTTATCCACCATGTTAGACCTTTATCACCATAGAGAGGCAGAGAGAACATGTAGGTGAGAGAGAACAAAGAAGAGAGAGTAGAGAGAGAGAAGAAGCAGAGAGAGAGTGAAGCAGGGAAGTTGGAACTTTTAAAGGGAAGACTGCACATGCACACTGAGGTTCCAAACATGCCCAGAGTCCTCAGCAGGTCATAATGATTGGTGGGTGACTTGGCGATGATGTAGCACGTTTTCCTGTGCGTGCCCTGACTGTTGTCAGGGGGTAGGGTCTGTCTCTTAAAGAGGTAGGGCCAATCAGCATTAAAGCCTGAACCTTTCATGATCGTTGTAGATCTCCAGACATTTCCCTAGTGCCTGATTTTTCTGTAAACCAAAAATGTCTCCCTTTATCATGATATCTCCATTCTTGTTATCATCTGTTCTTCCCCTGACTCAACCTTTCTGTTCCATCATGTTCTCTGCATCCCTCCTCTTCTCCCCTTCTCATTATCCTAGCTCCCTCCCCCCAATTCCCATACTCCCAAATTGCTCAGCAGATCTTGACCCTTACCCCTTTTCCAGGGGACCATGTATGTCTCTCTTAGGGTCCTCCTTGTTTATTAGCTTCTCTGGCAGTGTGGATTGTAGGCTGATAATCCTTTAGTCTATGTCTAAAATCTGCATATGAGTAAGTACATATACTTTTGCGATTGGGTTACCTTTCTCAGAATGGTTTCTTCTAGTTCCATCCATTTTCTTGCAAATTTCAAGATTCCATTGTTTTTTTTTTTCCTGCTGAGTAGTACTCCATTGTGTAAATGTACCACATTTTCTCTATCCATTCTTCGGTTGAGGGGCATCTAGGCTGCTTCCAGTTTCTGGCTATTACAAATAATGCTGCTATGAACATGGTTGAACAGATGTCCTTGTATGATTATGTTCTTTTGCGTATATGCCTAAGAATGGAATTGCTGGATCTTGTGGTAGACTGATTCCCATTTTCTTGAGGAGTCACCATACTGATTCCCAATGTGGCTGTACAAGTTGGCACTCCCACCAGCAGTGGAGAAGTGTTTCCCTTTCTCCACATCCTCTCCAGCATGAACTGTCATTGGTGTTTTTGATTTTGGCCATTCTGCCAGGAGTAAGATGGTATCTCAGAGTTGTTTTGATTTGCATTTCCCTGATGGTTAAGGATGTTGAAGACTTTCTCATGGGTCTTTCAGCCATTTTAGATTCCTCTATTAAGAATTGTCTATTTAGTTCTTACCCCACATTTTAATTGGATTGTTTGGTGTTTTGGAGACTAGCTTCTTGAGTTCTTTGTATATTTTGGAAATCAGCCCTCTATCAGATGTGGGGTTGGTGAATATCTTTTCCCAGTCTGTGGGCTGCCGTTTTGTCTTGTTGACTGTCTCCTTTGCCTTACAGAAGCTTCTCAGTTTCAGGAGGTCCCATTTATCAATTGTTGATCTCAGTGTCTGTGCTACTGGTGTAATGTTCAGGAATCGGTCTCCTGTACCAATTAATTCAAGGGTATTTCCCACTTTGTCTCCTAATAGGTTCAGTGTAGTGGATTTGTGTTGAGGTCTTTGAACCATTTTGATTTAAGTTTTGTGCCAGGCGATAGGCTTGTGTCTAACTTCAGTCTTCTACATGTCTGCAACCAGTTATGCCAGCACCATTTTTTGAAGATGTTCTCTTTTTCCATCATATAAATTTGAATTGTTCATCAAAAATCAGGTGTTCGTAGGTGTGTGGGTTAATATTGGGGGTTTCACCTCCGTTCCATTGGTCTACCATTCTATTTTTGTGCCAATACCAAGCTGTTTTCAGGACTATAGCTCTGTAATAGAGCTTGAAGTCAGGGATGGTGATGCCTCCAGAAGTTCCTCCATTGTACAGGGTTGTTTTGCCTATCCTGGGTCTTTTGTTTCTTCATATATAAGTTGAGAATTATTCTTTCAAGTCAGGGAAGAATTGTGTTGGGATTTTGATGGGGATTGCATTGAATCTGTAGATTGATTTTGGCAAGGTTGACATTTTTACTATGTTGATCCTACCTGTCCAAGAGCATGGGAGATCTTTCCATTTCGTGGTATCTTCTTTAATTTCTTTCTTTAGAGCCTCAAAATTCTTATGTTACAGGTCTTTCACGTGTTTAGTTAGTGTTACCCCAAGGTATTTTATGTTGTTTGTGGCAATTGTAAAGGGTGATGTTTCTCTGATTTCTTTCTCCACCAATGTGTCATCGGTATATAGATAGTAGCGCTACAGATTTTTTTTGAGTTAATCTTATATCCTGCCACTTTGCTGAAGATGTTTATCAGCTATAAGAGTTCTCTGGTAGAGTTTTTCAGGTCACTAATGTAGACTATCATATGGTCTGCAAATAGTGAAAGTTTGATTTCTTCCTTTCTGATTTGTATTCCCTTGATCTCCTTCTGTTGTCTTATTGCTCTAGCAAGGACTTCAAGGACAATATTGAAGAGGTATGGAGAGAGTGGATAGCCTTGTCTTGTCCCCAATTTTAGAGGAATTGCATTGAGTTTCTCTCCATTTAATTTGATGTTGGCTGTTGATTGCTGTATATTGCTTTTATTATGTTGAGTTATGTTCCTGTTATACCTGATATCTCCAAGACCTTTATCATGAAGGGGTATTGGATTTTGTCAAAGGCTTTTTCAGCATCTAGTGAGATGATCATATGTTTTTTTTTTCCCCTCAGTCTGTTTATATGGTGTATTACATTGACGGATTTTTGTATGTTGATCCATGCTTGCATCCCTGGTATGAAGCCTACTTGATTATGGTGGATGATTTCTCTGATGTGTTCTTGGATTCGATTTGCCAGTATTTTATTGAGAATTTTTGCATCAATGTTCATGAGGGATATTGGTCTGTAGTTCTCTTTCTTAGTTGTGTCTTTGTGTGGCTTGGGTATCAAGGTTAATTTAGCCTTGCAAAAAAGAGTTTGGCAATGTCCCTTCTGTTTCTCTTGTGTGGAACAATTTGAGGAGCATTGGTATTAGCTCTTGTTTGAATTTCTGGTAGAATTCTGCAGTGAATCCATCTGGTCCCGGACTTTTTTTGGTTGGGAGAATTTTGATGACTGCTTCTATTTCCTCAGAGGTTATAGGTCAGTTTAAGTTGCTTATCTGTTCTTGATTCATTTTTGGTAAGTGATAACTGTCCAGAAAATTGTCCATTTCCTTTAAATTTTCAAATTTTGTGGAGTACAGATTTTCAAAGTATGACCTGAAGATTCTCTGGATTTCCTCAGTGTCCATTGTTATGGTCCCCTTTTCATTTCTGATTTTGTTAATTTGCATGTTCTCTCTCTGCCTTTTGGTTAGTTTGGATAGTGGTTTGTCTATCTTGTTGATTTCCTCGAAGAACCAACTCTTGGTTATATTGATTCTTTGAATTGTTCTCTTTGTTGATTTTATTGATTTTTGTCCTCAGTTTGATTATTTCCTGGCATCTGCTCCTCCAGGGTGAATTTCCTTTCATTTTTTCTAGAGCTTTCAGTTGTGATGTCAACTCTTTGGTGTGGCTATTCTCTAGTTTCTTCATGTGAGCACTTAGAGCTATGAACTTTCCTCTTAGTACTGCTTTCAAAGTGTCCCATAAGTTTGGATATGTTGTGTCTACTTTCATTGAATTCTAGGAAGTCTTTAATTTCTTTTTTTTATTTCTTCCTTGACCCAGGAATGGTGCAATTGTGTGTTGTTCAATTTCCATGAGTTGGCAGGTTTTCTGCACTTTGTTTTGTTTTTGATTTCTAACTTTAAAGCATGGTGGTCTGATATGACACAGGGGATTATTCTAATTTTTTGTACCTGTTGAGGTTTACTATGTTGCTGAGTATGTGGTCGATTTTTGAGAATGTTCCATGTGATGCTGAAAAGAAGGTATATTCTTTTGTGTTTGGATAGAAAGTTCTATAGATGTCTGTTAATCCCAATTGGGTCATAACTTCTGGTAGTTCCTTTGTCTCTTTGTTAAGTTTTTGTCTGGTGGTCCTGTCCAGTTGTGAGAGTGGGGTGTTGAAGTCTCCCACTATAACTGTGTGAGCTCTTATTTGTGATTTGAGTTTTAATAATGCTTCTTTTATGAATGTTGGTGCCTTTGTATTTGGGGCATAGATGTTTAGAATTGAGACTTCTTCCTGGTGGATTTTTCTTGTGATGAATATGAGGTGACCTTCTTCATCTCTTTTGATTGATTTTAGTTTGAAGTCTAACTTGTTAGATACTAGGATAGCTACCCCAGCTCGTTTCTTGGGTCCATTTGATTAGAATATCTTATCCCAACCCTTTACTCTGAGGTAATGTCTGTCTTTGAATTCGAGGTGTGTTTCTTGTATGCAGCAGAAGGATGGATTCTGTCTTTGTATCCAATCTGTTAGCCTGTGTCTTTTTATAGGCGATTTAAGACCATTAATATTGAGGGAAATTAAGGTCCATTGAGTGTTTATTTTTGTTTGTTTTTTATTTGTTTTTGGTACTGGTATTGTATGAGGATTTACCCTGCCTTTTATTTTGTGTTTTTGTAGAGTGGGATTATCTATTGCCTATGTTTATGTGAGTGTAGTTAATTTCCTTAGGTTGGAGTTTTCCTTCCAGTATTTTCTGTAGGGTTGGATTAGTGGTTACATATTGTTTAAATCTGGTTTTGTCGTGGAATATCCTGTTTTCTCCATTTATATTTATTGAAAGCTTCGCTGGGTATAGTAGTCTGTGCTGGCATCTGTGTTCTCTCAGAGTTGGTAGAATATCTATCGAGGTCCTTCTGGCTTTCAGAGTTTCCATGGAGAAGTCTGGTGTAATTCTGATAGGTTTGCCTTTATATGTTACTTGGCCCTTTTCCCTTGCTGCTCTTAATATTTTTTCTTTATTCTGTACATTTGGTGTTTTAATTATTATGTGACAAGGGGACTTTCTTTTATGGTCCACTCTATTTGGTGTCCTATAGGCTTCTTGTACTTTCATTGGCATGTCATTCTTTAGGTTGGGAAAGTTTTCTTCTATGATTTTGTTGAATATGTTTTCTGCACCTTTGAGTTGTGTTTCATCACCTTCTTCTATACCTATTATTCTTAGGTTTGGTCTTTTCACGATGTCCCATATTTCCTGGATATTTTGTGTTATGGATTTGTTGGACTTCAGTTTTTATTTGCTTTATGAGTTTATTTCCTCTAGTTTGTCTTCAGCGTCTGAGATTCTGTCTTCCATCTCTTGTATTCTGTTGATTATGCTTGCATCTGTGGTTCCTGATTGTTTACCCAGCTTTTCCAGTTCCAGCATTCCCTCAGTTTGTGTTTTCTTTATTGTCTCTAATTCAGTTTTCAGGTCCTGAACTGTTTTCCTCAGTTGTTTAATTGTATTTTCTTGGCTTTCCTTGATTTCTTGCATCTTTTGGTTCGTCTTTTCTTCCATTTCTCTGAAGGATTTTCTGATTTCCTCTCTTAGGTTCTCTATCATCTGCATGAAGTTGTTTTTAAGGTTGCTCTCTTCTGCTTTTTCTGTGTTGGGATGTTCATGTCTTGCTGGTGTAGAGTCCCTAGACTCTGGTGATGTCATATTGGTTTTCCTGTTGTTGGATGTGTTCTTATATTGTTGTCTTCCCATCTCTTCTTCCAATGGGCACAGGTGGTGTCACTTCCTTTCCTGGTGTGTATGGGTCCAGTGTTCTCTTCAGGTGTGTGCAATTGACTCCAATACTCTGATGGGTCTCAAGTTGGGTGCAGGCAGGTCTGAGGCATTGGCTCTCCAGGTGGGTAAGAGCAGTACTGGTGTAGAGATGTCAGCAGACTGTGGGTTGCTTGGTCCTCAGGGGTCGAGTTGTCCTGTCCAAAGATCCCAGGGCTCGATTTGCTTGGGTAGGCAGGCAGAAGTTGGGCTCAAGGCAGGGGCCAAAGCAGCTCACCTCTGCACTCTCTGCACTCTGTGGGGCCCGGAATAGCCCAGAGATCTCAGCAGAGTCAGGATCCCAGTGTCCTCAGGGACCGATTTGGTTTGCCTGCAGACCCCAGGGCGGGATTTGCAAGGGTGAGCAGGCAGAAGTTGGGCCCAAGGCAGGGGCCAAAGCAGCTTATCTCTGCACTCATAGAATAATTTTTATGAATAAAATTTCTAAACGTATTATTGTCATAATTGTACATGTATGACAATGTGTGGATATATATATATATATATATATATATATACATATATATATATATATATATCATTGTTTACAGATATTGGTCATACAAAATTCTTCAGTGTCTGAATACAAAATTCCAAGTGTTATGAAGTTTTAGGTGCTACATGCTGAGTGTCACTTATATGTTATTAAGTTCATATATGTAGCGGCAACTACATTAAAAAACTAACATAATGGTAAAACAGACATCAAAGGCCCAGTTTTCTTGTTTGCCTAGAGTAGAGGCCTACCCCTCATTCCCAGCCGTCTAGGATCTGCTTGGGCTGCTTAGGTGAAAAGCAAATGGATGCTTGTAGTGTTAAGCCAAGGAGTTGTTGGAACTGTCATGGGTATTAATTGCCTTGAGCAATGCAGGCTGTTAATAGATGGTCATTCTTCATAAATATTACACTTAGGAATCATCTGTGGGGTTTGAGGTCTAAGCTCTGAAAACTGGCAAATAGATTTTGCCTCATTAGCCAATTACAGGATTGATCAGAGAATGGTGTTGGTTCATCTTAGTGGGTTTTAAAGGCTATCTTTATGTTCAGAGAGTAAAAGAACTCAAACTCATTAATGATGCTTGTCATGGGCAGGGGAGGAAAGAACAGTGTGCTATCTGTCACATATTTGAAATCCCAGGATAGGACAATTATGTCTGTTGAAGTCACTGACAAGGGAGATTTTTAGAAAGGCCTACACTGCAGTCACTTTTCTGAGAGTAACAGTATAAATTAGAACTGCAACTGAATAAGTATAGATTCAGCTTAAATCTCAGGACAGTGCCTAGATTTTAAAAGATATTTGATAAGTTTTGTAAAATGAATAAGTAAAGAGCCAATTACTGGTATCTGATCATTTAGACAAACATTTTTTCAAATAAATTGATGAAAAATGCATATTTGTACATGGATGCCAAAGTCTTTGTTCTTTTTCATGCTGTCAGATACTGTATCCTGAACCTTACAATACAGAAATTATTTCTTTCCAGTTTCATCCCTACCACATAGGAAAGTATCTGGTACATTGGAGATACTTGATTAATAATTCTTCATCAGTCATATGCAATTTATATTAGCTTTATTCTGGCTGCTCCTAGCCATTTGGAAGTGAATGTCATCTATGGTGTGTACAGTTGACAATGATGCAATGCCTCTAGAGGCAACCTGGTTAATTAGCTATTTTCTCATATCAGAGATGACGTTCTTAAATGTTACCTCTTCAAATTTTATGTGTGTAAGCATGCACATGCATGACTGTGTGCATCTATGTGTTATATGCACATCTTTGTGTGTAGATGTATGCATGTGCATACAGGGGTACTTGCCCATGTGGAAGTCCACACTGAGTGTCTGCCTCTATGGCTTGCCATTTTACTTTTTCATTATAACTTTATTAAATTTGTTCCATGGTGATTTCTTACATGTAAATGATATGTTCTTGCTGCTCTCAACCCACTTTCTCTGATCTCCATCACACCATTGTCAGTCTCTCTTCCCTACAAGTCCATCTTCATTTTTGAGACAGGCATTTTCACTGAGCCAGTAGTATGCATTTTTAGTAGAACTTGCTGGCCATTCTGCCCACCAGCCCCTGGGATCTGCCTACCTCTGCCCACAAATGCTGGGATTACAGATGTGCTCACTGTGTTCAGTTTTCATGTGGTCACTGAAGAGTTCAGAATTTGCATTGCCAGCACTTTATCCACGAAGCCATCTCCAGCCCCAACATATTTTTAGTGTGCAATGGGTCCTGGACTCAGTCATCAAACCTCAGAGGTTATTCCATTTGCTTCTTATTCTCTGATGTATTTAGTTCTGTAAAGAGAAAACTGAAGTATTTGTGCAACTTTACTATGTAAAATGCATTGCTGGCCCTTCCTAGAAACTCATCCCTCATGGAATGAAATAAATAATATAAACATCTATTTATTTAAGCTAGAGTTGGGCTTATTTCCCTTACTTGGTCATTTTATGGTTAACATACACTCTGTGTACATTAATCATCTCATCATGAGGAGGAGGGGAATGCTCAGTGCTAAGTCACAAGAGTAGTGTTTCACACTTGTGTGGTCTGCACATTGCTCTACTCTTGCTCAATGCTCTTATGCAAAGAGCCCAAGACTTTCAGTTTATACTATGCCTGAAATTGTCTTGTTGGCCCCGGGCTTCTAAGGCAGACCTTCTGGTAAACAAGCACTGACTGACCCAGGACAGATGTCTGGTGGTAACATTTGCTGTCTTGAATAATGAACTGAGATACTTGTGTTACAGGATTTCCTGCCCGGTCTGCATCTGCCTTGCCCCAAATGAACACCGGAGACTTATATTAATAATACTGTTGGCTGGTGCATGGGCTTCTTATTAGCTAGCTCTGTCTTAATTATTAACCCATTTTTATAAATCTATGTATTTCTATATGGTCTTATCTTACTGGAGAATATATGACTCACGTTTTCTCTTCCAGGGCTCACATGATGACTCCTTTTTGCCTATATTTCCCAGAATTCTCTTTGTTTGGTAGTCCTGCCTATCCTTCCTGCTTGGCCAATAGCCAAACAGTACTTTATTCATTAACAAATAAGGCATATGTGCAGGAAGGCAACCCCCCCATAATCTCCTCTTTTCTGTCTAAATAAAAAGAAAGGTTTTAACTTTAACATAGTCAAATTATATATAACAAAACAGGTATTAAGCAAGAACTATAATTACAATATTTATTTCATTAACATTTGGCAAAACTAAAAAAAATTCTATCATCTATCCTATCTTGTGAGTCTAAAGTCTTATATGTAACTTATCTTTTGTCATAACTAATGAAACCATAACAATAACTATCTGTCTTTAACTCCATCCAAGAACACAGAAGGATAATATGTAAACTCTAGAATTGACAGAGACATCTTGTGGCCTGGACAGTCATCCAAAGTTCCTCTGTAACGTTGTAACATCTATCTTTGGCCCATAGGCCATAGTATGTCTGGCAGACTTCTCATCAAAGCAAGAAATTTCAAACTGTTCCACCTGTATTGGAAGTTTGTCATTCATTTTTCTCTGTGTCCTGCAGAATGTCTGGCAGACTCTTCCAAGAAGCAGGAACCCTGCAGGCCTGTCCTATCTTGTTTCAGCAGTCACTTTCCTGTGGGTCCTGTATGTCTAATTTACACAGTATACAGTTAAACAGTCCAGGCAAGAGCAGTTTCTTGCCCAAATGGCTATTTCTGCTGTGTCAAAGGCAAACTCCATAACAAGTTTCTTCGATGCCCATTTTCCTCTCTCAAGTAATTGGTGTTGCCAGGAACAGTTGTGTCTCATAGTCATGAAAAGCCCTAAACCATTTTATTTTATTTATTTATTTTTCATTCATTTATTTAGCTCATAAATAAAGTCATGCACAATTATGATACAGAATATAGTATGTTCACAATGGCATGGCTAAATTAAGCAAATTAGCATGTTATATCACACATATTCATCATTTTTGTTTTGAGAACACTTAAAGTATACTATCTCACAACTTTTAAAATATAGTATATTGTTATCAACCGTATTTACCATGCTCTCAGTAGACCTCAAGACTTCAGAGAGTCTATGCCTCTTGTCCAACTGCAGTTTTATATCCTTAAACCAATCATTTCCCCATTGTTAAAAGACCCACATTGAAGCCTAATAGCCACAATTCTGCTCTCTGTTCCCATAAGTTCATCATTTCTAGGTTACACATAAAATTGAAATTGTGTGACATTTGTCTTCCAGTGTGTCACTTATTTTTTTTGGCAAGCATATAACTTTACTACTTACTAAAGATGAAATCAAATTTGCATGCACAGGTGAGCACTCACTGAAACACCTTGGATTCATCACATATTTGAGTTTCAATTAGCATATATATATATATATATATATATATATATAAAGAGCAATAATGGCAATATGTTATGCATCAATAGCAGCAACAGCTTTTCCAGGTTCTGCAGTCATTTGAACAAAATAGTAGAGACATCCAGCACACTCCATTAAAAAAACAGAAAACAAACAAAAACAAACAAACAAACAAACAACAAAAAAGTAAAAAAACAAAATCCCAGAAAACAGCACAGTTCTGTTACACTTGTGGTACTTGGCACTATTTTTTTTTAATTAGCATCTCAGTCATCATCTGGGAGTAAAGCATTCTGAGCAACATCATTAAAAACAGCTCTGATAAAGCATGGTCACTACTATGTATCATAAAGCATGTCCACATATGAGTGAGTACATATCATGTTTGTCTTTTTGTGATTGGATTACCTCGCTCAGAATGGTTTCTTTGAGTTCCATCCATTTTCCTGCAAATTTCATGATTCCATTGTTTTTTCTGCTGAGTAGTACTCCATTGTGTAAATGTACCACATTTTCTCTATCCATTCTTCGGTTGAGGGGCATCTAGGCTGCTTCCAGTTTCTGGCTATTACAAATAATGCTGCTATGAACATGGTTGAACATATGTCCTTGTTATATGAATGTGCTTCTTTTGGGTATATGCCTAGGAGTGGAATTGCTGGATCTTGTGGTAGACTGATTCCCATTTTCTTGAGGAGTCACCATACTGATTTCCAAAGTGGCTGTACAAGTTGGCACTCCCACCAGCAGTGGAGAAGAGTTCCCCTTTCTCCACATCCTCTTCAACATAAACTGTCATTAGTATTTTTGATTTTAGCCATTCTGCCAGGAGTAAGATGGTATCTCAGAGTTGTTTTGATTTGCATTTCCCTGATGGCTAAGGATGTTGAAGACTTTCTCATGGGTCTTTCAGCCATTTTAGATTCCTCTCTTGAGAATTGTCTGTTTAGTTCTGTACCCCACTTTTTAATTGGGTTGTTTGGTGTTTTAGAGACTAGCTTCTTGAGTTCTTTGTATATTTTGGAGATCAGCCCTCTGTCAGATGTGGGGTTGGTGAGTATCTTTTCCCAGTCTGTGGGCTGCCGTTTTGTCTTGTTGACTGTCTCCTTTGCCTTACAGAAGCTTCTCAGTTTCAGGAGGTCCCATTTATCAATTGTTTATCTCAGTGTCTGTGCTACTGGTGTAATGTTCAGGAATCGGTCTCCTGTACCAATTAATTCAGGGGTATTTCCCACTTTGTCTTCTAATAGGTTCAGTGTAGCTGGATTTATGTTGACATCTTTGATCCATTTTGACTTAAGTTTTGTGCAAGGTGAAAGGCTTGTGTCTAACTTCAGTCTTCTACATGTCTGCAACCAGTTATGCCAGCACCATTTGTTGAAGATGTTTTCTTTTTTCCATCATATAAATTTGGATTGTTTGTCAAAAATCAGGTGTTCATAGGTGTGTGGGGTAATATCAGGGTTTTCAATTATATTCCATTGGTCTACCATTCTATTTTTGTGCCAATACCAAGCTGTTTTCAGGACTATAGCTCTGTAATAGAGCTTGAAGTCAGGGATGGTGATGCCTCCAGAAGTTCCTCTATTGTACAGGGTTGTTTTGGCTATTCTGAGTCTTTTGTTTCTCCATATAAAGTTGAGAATTGTTCTTTCAAGGTCTGTGAAGAATTGTGTTAGGATTTTGATGGGGATTGCATTGAATCTGTAGATTGCTTTTGGCAAGATTGCCATTTTTACTATGTTGATCCTACCTATCCAAGAGCATGGGAGAGCTTTCCATTTTGTGGTATCTTCTTTAATTTCTTTCTTTAGAGCCTCAAAATTCTTATGGTACAGGTCTTTCACGTGTTTGGTTAGTGTTACTCCAAGGTATTTTATGTTGTTTGTGGCAATTGTAAAGGGTGATGCTTCTCTGATTTCTTTTTCCACCAATGTGTCATCCGTATAAAGTAAGGCTACAGATTTTTTTTAGTTAATCTTGTATCCTGCCACTTTGCTGAAGGTGTTTATCAGCTGTAGGAGTTCCCTGGTAGAGTTATTGGGGTGACTTATGTAGACTATTATATCATCTGCAAATAGTGAGAGTTTGACTTCTTCCTTTCTGATTTGTATTCCTTGATCTCCTTCTGTTGTCTTATTGCTCTAGCTAGAACTTCAGGGACAATATTGAAGAGGTATGGAGAGAGTGGACAGCCTTGTCTTGTACCTCATGTTAAAGGAATTGCATTGAGTTTCTCTCCATTTAATTTGATGTTGGCTGTTGGCTTGCTGTATATTGCTTTTATTATATTGAGGTATGTTACTGTTATACCTGATTTCTCCAGGACCTTTGTCATGAAGGGATGTTGGATTTTGTCAAAGAGGTTTTTGGCATCTAGTGAGATGATCATGTGATTTTTTTCCTCAGTCTGTTTATATGGTGGATTACATTGGTGGATTTTCGTATGTTGAACCATCCTTGCATCCCTGGGATGAAGCTTACTTGATTGGGATTGATGATTTCTCTAATGTGTTCTTGGATTCGATTTGCCAATATTTTAATGAGAATTTTTGTGTCAATGTTCATGAGGGATATTGGTCTTTAGTTCTCTTTCTTAGTTGTATCTTTGTGTGGCTTGGGTATCAAGGTTATTGTGGCCTCATAAAAAGAGTTTGGTAATGACCCTTCTGCTTCTATTGTGTGGAATACTTTGAGGAGAATTGGTATTAGCTGTACTTTGAATTTCTGGTAGAATTCTGCACTGAAGCCATCTGGCCCTGGGCTTTTTTTGGTTGGGAGACTTCTAATGACTGCTTTAATTTCATTAGAGGTTACAGGTCTATTTAAGTTGCTTATCTGTTCTTGATTTAATTTTGGAAAGTGAAATTTGTCCAGAAAATTGTCCATTTCATTTAGATTTTCAAATTTTGAGGAATATAGGTTTTCAAAGTATGACCTGATGATTCTCTGGATTTCCTCTGTGTCTGTTGTTATGACCCCCTTTTCATTCCTGATTTTATTAATTTGCATGTTCACTCTTTGTTGTTTGGTAAGTTTGGATAAAGGTTTGTCTATCTTGTTGATTTTCTCGAAGAACCAACTCTTTGTTATATTGATTCTTTGTATTGTTCTCCTAGTTTCCATTTTATTGATTTCAGCCCTCAATTTGGTTATTTCCTGGCGTCTGCTCCTCCAGGGTGTATTGGCTTCTTTGTTTTCTAAAGCTTTTAGTTGTACTGTTAATTCTCTAGTGTGATTATTCTCTTGTTTCTTCATGTGGGCATTTAGTGCTATGAACTTTCCTCTTAGCACTGCTTTCAGAGTATCCCATAGGTTTAGGTATGTTGTGTCTGCATTCTCATTGAATTCTAGGAAGTCTTTAATTTCTTTTTTATTTCTTCCTGGACCCATGAATTGTGCAATTGGGTGTTACTTAGTTTCCATGAGTTTGTAATTTTTCTGTAGTTCTTGTTGTTGTTGAATTCTAATTTTAAAGCATGGTGGTCTGATAAGACACAGGAGGTTATTTCAATTTTTTTGTACTTGTTGAGGTTTGCTTTGTTGCCAAGTATGTGGCTGATTTTAGAGAAGGTTCCATGTGGCACTGAGAAGAAGGTAAATTGTTTTGTATTTGGGTGGAATGTTCTATAGATATCTGCTAAGTCCAATTGCGCCATAACTTCTATTAATTCTTTTGTTTCTTTGTTAAGTTTCTGTCTGGTGTTCCTGTCCAGTGGTGAGAGTGGGGTGTTGAAATCTCCCACTATAAATGTGTGTGGTTTTATGTGTGATTTGAGTTTTAGTAAAGTTTCTTTTACAAACGTGCCTTTGTATTTGGGGCATAAATGTTCAGAACTGAGAATTCATCCTGATGGATCTCTCCTGTGATGAGTAGGAAATGACCTCCTTCATCTCTTTTGACTGATTTTAGTTTAAAGTCCAATTTGTTGGATATTAGAATTGCTATCCCCGCTTGTTTTTTGGGTCCATTTGATTGGAAGATCTTTCCCCAACCTTTAATTCTTAGGTACTGTCTGTCTTTGAGGTTGAGGTGAGTTTCTTGTAAGCAGCAGAAGGAAGGATTCTGTCTTCTTATCCATTCTACTAATCTGTGTCTTTTATTGGGGAGTTAAAACCATTAATGTTGATGGATATTAATGACCATTGATTATTGTTCATTCTTGTTTGTTTTTGATTTGGTGATGGTGGCAAGATTATGTGTGGGATTCTATCCCATTTTTCTTTTGCTGTTGGTAAGTTGGGATTATCTATTGCCTATGTTTTTCTGGTTGTAGTTAACTTCCCTGGGTTGCAGTTTACCTTCCAGTAATTTCTGTAGGGCTGGATTGGTGGATATGTATTGTTTGAATCTAGTTTTATCATGGAATATCTTGTTTTCTCCATCTATAATGATTGAAAGCTTTGCTGGTTATAGTAGTCTGGGCTGGCATCCATGGTCTCTTAGTGTAGGTAGAATATCGATCTAGGACCTTCAGGCTTTCAGAGTTTCCAAGGAAAAGTCAGGGTGATTCTGATAGGTTTGCCTTTATAAGTTACTTGACCTTTTTCCTTTGCTGCTCTTAATATTTTCTCTTTGCTGTGTATGCTTGGTGTTTTGATTATTATGTGGCGAGGTGACCTATTTTTTTGGTCCAGTCTATTTGGTGTTCTGTAGGCTTCTTGTATTTTCATTGGCATATCTTTCTTTAGGTTGGGAAAATTTTCTTCTATGATTTTGTTGAATATGTATTCTGTGCCTTTGAGTTGGATTTCTTCACCTTCTTCTATACCTATTATTCTTAGGTTTGGTCTTTTCACAGTATCCCATATTTCCTGGATATTTTGTGTTAGGGATTTGTTGGACTTAAGATTTTCTTTGGTTGATGAATCTATTTCCACTAGTGTGTCTTCAACTCCTGAGATTCTCTCTTCCATCTTTTGTATTCTGTTGGTTATGGTATCTGTAGTTCCTGATCGTTTATCCATCTATTTCCAGCATTGCCTCAGATAGTGCTTCTTTATTGTCTCTATTTTGGTTTTTAGGTCTTGAACTGTTTCTTGTATTTTTTGGTTTGTGTTGTCTTCAATTTCTTTAAGGGATTTTCTCAGTCCTCTTTGAGGTCCTCTATCATTTTCCTGAAGATGTTTTTAAGGTCATTCTCTTCTGGTTCATCTGATGTTGAGGTCTTACTGGTGTATGATGTCTAGTCTCCGGTGGTGTCATATTGGGTTTTCTGTTGTTGGATGTGCTTTTACCTTGTCCTTGTCTCATCCTTTCTTGTGGTGGGTGTAGCAAGTATTTCTTGTTCTTCTGGTGGGTGTGGGACCATGATTCCCTTCTGGTAGATGCAAACAGATCCAATACTCTGATATTGGTTCTCTTCTCATGGATGGAGGTGTCACTGTTACCCGTGTGTTGGCAATGTCCGGGCGTGCTGGGTCCCACCGGGCAGGCAGTTGGAGGCAGAGCTGTCACCGGGCCTCGGGGTGTCGGATCCAGCTGCCGAACTCCGTATGGTCACTTGTGTCAGATAACTCTGAGCAGTGATGACAAGCAGGAGCCAGAAACAGCCCCTGGCCTGCCTGGGCTGGCGAATGGAGGCCGGGCTGCCTCTGGGGGCTGCCTCTGGGTGATCGGTGTTCGGAACCCACCGCTGCTGCCGAACTGGGTCCGGCACGAAGGTTGCTTGCCTCAGATGTTTTTGAGCAGCGATCCCCTAAACCATTTTAAATGACATATTTTGCAGGTCTCTGAAATATGTGAAGACTATCCATCTCAAGTATATCTCTGTAATCTAGAAAACTAACTATAAGTTTTGACTGTTATAATCTATATTTAATTATGCATTACATTCTTAAAAGATTTGTATAAACACAATACTTAAACAAGAGGAGAAATATACATATAACAAAATTGGCCTTAAATTTGTATCAATAAACTAAAATCCATACCAATGCAAAGTATTCATTTCTATATTATAATACTTGGATACAGTGTCAGAAACAAAGACACATACCTGGCACTCCAGCAGCATTTGTCTTCATTCACACTAAGAAATGGAATCCAAAGGGGAAGGGAATTCAAAGGATGGCCAGACGTTTTTGACATTCCTAATCTTTCAAAGCACTTTGATGAACTTTGAAATTAAATCTTTCTTTTTATTTCTTTCAATAACTCAATGTAATAGTCTTCTAGCTATTTCCTTCTAAGGATATGACCCTAAAGACCCAGGACTTGCCATTTGATACAACCCCATAAATGTCCCCCTCTCCCAATTCCCACCACTGCATTGGGAACCATTCAACAAGTTCAACTTTGGGAGCACAAAGCACACATCACACAGGGCAATGACTATATTAATCAATAGTGTTTTCCCCAGGATAATAAAATATTTTTGTCTGCAACTTGGTATAAGAAACATAACAGAAAACTAAGATTCAGAAAGTCCAATAAGTAATATTTTGAGATTTTTGAAGAGCTCCTATTTAGGGCTGAACTTTCAAGCACAGGATGCAATGAAATTTCCCTTTCTGTAAACAAAGGAAAATGATACAATAGGCGATAGAAACAGAACCAAAGCACCCTCCATCCCTTCTACTGTGTCATCAAACACACATTAAGCGATATAGAGTAAGCAAAAATCCTTATGAAATTTTAAAAGAAATCCTAAGGAATTTCTCTTTCCATGACTGTTCCCTTAGTTTGTTCAGGAAGAGAGCAGACTCTTTGTATAAACAACTCAAAAGAAACACCAGGTCTAAGTAGCCAAATGGCCATGAGGAAGAATATGATCAATTGCCACCATTTTCACTAAAATCATATAACAGAAGAATAGCAACAGTAACAAAACCAGACTTGAATGATTGTTTACCAAGCAGTGAGCCTACTTTAGGCAGAAAATCCTGTTTCTGCCCCTAGCCTTTACTCTCAAAACCAGAGACATCAGATGCCCAGCCCAGAGTCACATGTTCCAGGCAAAGTCAAGAGTATATAACATAACTTCATGTTGTCTGAATATGTAAGCTGTAGGAGAGTCATCATTATGTGTAATATTTTATCAAGTCTATAGCTTTGTTTATTCTAAAAAATCTCATTTTGTTATTTTGCAGATTTTAGTATGAAAACATTTTTTTTTTTGCTTTGTGGCTCAGTGAAGGAAATGAGACTTCAGATATGGGGTTGGGGGAGGAGGCTCATGGCACATCGACAAGGCAAGGGGTGAGAGGGTGTATTGATTAAATGACATAAACTTGAAAGAAAATTAAATGTGGATTTTTATTGCATCCCAATGAGCTCCATCTTTCATCTCTATTCTGAGACAGCAGTTGATAAATAAAATTTAAAATTAGCCAAGAGGACCAAGTGTTTAGTTGCTTTTTACTAGATGAGGCCGGTTTGGACATGTGGACTTTTGATTGGCATCCAGATGAGTTTGATAATTATGAAGGCTGGGATAGATTGGATTTACTGTTTCAGTGAGCAAATAAGACTGGGGTAGACAGAGATTTGGAGGTGCCCCCTAGAGAAAGAAGGATGCCACCCACAGGCCACATCTCATTCATTCCCTCAGTCTACAAATTAGAAGGCTGGCTCCCCAGTGATTACAAAAGGGCAAAGTGGCCAGGCCCAGCCTGTGGGAAGGAATAGCTCTTATACATACTCCAGGTGAGGAGATATTCTCTAAAACTGGTTTATAAATGTAGGGAGAGGCCAGATTGTCATGGACCATTCATAATCCAATAGGAGTTAGATGAGTATTTATGGAGGAATTTTAAGAATGGATGTAAGAAATCCAGATCAGACTTTTGGGAAGATCATTCTAAAATGGTATACCATAGCCAAAATCCATGTGGAGTGATCCGGCAGAAAGAACAGAGTGCCTGAAAGCAAGAGATTTCCACTCAACCTTACCTGATTGCTGAAAGATGAAGAATGCTCTGTTTGGGACACCGATGATGCAACCATAGAACCCTGGCAACCATCACAACCCATGTGGCTTTTAATCTATGCTCTACTCTGATCCTTTCCTACAGCTATTGATTGTCAAAGTGTGACTGTGTTCAGGGAAACTTTAGTTTTCTAATAGAATTAGTTAAAGAAAACGTCACACCGTGTACCACAGAGCACTGGGTAGGTCAGTACTGAAGCCCATTGATGTAGCAAATATGTTTAATCCTCTTGTTAACATTTGTAGAGAGTTTACACTGAGCCATCTGTGTTCTCCTTCACCTGTTGTGACATTTTTGGATCAAGCTCTCAGACCAGATACTGCCTGTCATGACACTTGACAGTAAATGTTGACAAAACTCTCATACAGAAAGCATTAAACATGTGCAAATCATTTTCTCATGCCTGGGAAATGCTTTCAAATGCCAGTTCAGTCATTAACAGAGGACACAAGCATGAAGGTAGTCAAGCTTGCTGTCATTTGTTTATTAATGCATGATTGTTTTTCTCATGAAAACATTCTGCAAAATGTAGATACAAAAATATATACAGAATAAAATATGATATGTTTAGATTTTATGACCAGGAAATAGTAAAAAAAATTGATAGCACCATTTAAAAACTATTATTGCTCATATACACAGATAGGCTTTGTAAAAAACACTGTCAGGAAATTACATGGGTTGCTTTATATACCCATTTTAAAAACAATGCATTTCATTTTTGCAGCACTTAACAATGCTAACCTCCTTTGAAACAAAAAGGAATTCTGAATTATCTGAAGCAAAAAGCTTCTGATAAATATTTCTCTTCTACACAATAGTTTTTTAATTTTAAATATCTCCCTAAAGCTATGTATATAAAGCTTAGAACACCCATTTGTTTCTTTGACTATATTTAATGACATTTCCATTTCCATTTCACACAGTAACAAAAAAGAAATTAACTGCCAGGTTCACACTTCTTCCTTCTTTTGGTTTGAGTGGATGCTGTATTGTGCTTATACTTCAGTCCTTTATGACTTAAAAAGCAGTCCTTTTAGTTTTGTGACTTTCCCTAAAGATATCCTGAGGTGTAGATGGGAGTTTCTTTCCCACCTGGTCCTGCTGCCATTTAGTCTCAAATAAACGCAGAGTCTTATATTAATTATAAACTGTTTGGCCAATGGCTTAGGCTTCTTACTGGCTAGCTCTCTCTTAATTATTAACCCATAACTATTATTTAATGTACTTCTACATGGCCTTATCTTACCAGAGAAGGCTCCAGCATGTTACTCCTTCAGCGACTACAGGGGGTCTCCCTTGCAACCTCTCTCTGTGTCCTCTCCCCAGAAATCTCCTTTTCTGGTAGCCCCACTATACTTCCTGCCTGGCTATTGGTCAGTCAGTGTTTTATTCATAAACCAATAAGAGAAACATATATACAGAAGGACACCCCACATCTTTATCAGAATTCATATCAAATTCCCAGGTGTCTGTTCTAATGTGGGTAAATATCTATTCATGTACGTGCTCACTCCAACCTGTAGACCCAGTTTTACTCTGACAGTCCTTACTACTATAGTTCTAAGTTTCATTCCCATTCCATTGGTTTTGTTTTCTCCATTGTGAGCATGGATTCCCTTAGCCAACCTGCATCCCCATGGTCTTAAAAATTGCTGTTTTATCTTGTGTCATGTGAGACTTCCAGGCCAGAAGAAGCCTCGACTGTCTTCAGTGCGTGTGACTTATAGTTTATCCCTAGCTTTTCCAGCTCTTAATTCCTCTTAGCTTGTTGACATCCACATCGTAGGCTGTCAGACAGTGTTTAAAATAAATGATTTTCTTTTTTTGGAAGTGGTTAATGCCAAAACAAAAAAACCAAAAACTGAAAATTTACACAGATTATTTTTAACTCTTAATTTCAAACATATGCAATCACTCAACTGTAGTTGGTGATATTTGAAGACCTTTACCCTATTTATTAATCTCTTTAGTATTTATAACTGCATATTCTCCCCTATTGTTCCCTAGGAGGTAAGTGTTAAGTGATGCCATTTTGAATGTTTCCTACTTTTTCTAGGTGGATTCTAGCCCTCTGTAAATGATAATTCATGCTCAGGGAAGCAGTGTCTAGAAATAGTTTGCTCTTAATTCTCATAGAACCCAATATGACATTCATGGATGTACAGATGAACAATGGTTTGCTCCAGGTGTGGTTTTACTAGGGAGGTTGCAACTTGACTGTTGTCTTCAAGGGAGTAAGAAAAAGCCAGAGGGCCACAGAGGGAAGACTGGGTTGCCATCCAGTAGTCCTTTTCGGTGTGAATATGCTTCATACATTGGGATTATGTTGTCTGTGCCAATTGTAATTTGCTATTTTTTTCATTGAACACAGCATTATAAACATCTTTCTATATTATGTATTCTTAGGAAGTATGATTTTTTCAGTCAGTAATAGTCCAATCAAATGGCTGTATCTTACTTTAATCCCGCTTGCTGGATATTTATGTTACATCTATTTTTTTGCCATAATAAATAACATTGCAATAAAAATTCGGGGGCATAAATATTTGCCTGAGTTTTTTGTTTTTATTTCTTTTTCCTAAGGCAGATTTCTGAATTATTGGCTTAATGAATATAAATATTTTAAGCCATTCTGGCAAATATTTAGTATTCAAACTCAACACACATTTATTCCAACTTTCTGACTTGTCTTTTTGATTTAGCCCTTGCTGTTGGAAGGAATTTTATGTCTCAAATGTCATTAAACTTCTGGATATAAGGTGGATCACTGGTGCTATTAGAGGTGTGCATGTGCCTCTGTCTCTGTCTCTGTCTCTGTCTCTGTCTCTCTGTGTGTGTGTGTGTGTGTGTGTGTGTGTGTGTGTGTGTGTGTGTGTGTGTGTGTTGACCAACAGTATTTGCCATTTTTCCTGTAGGATTGGTTCTTGAGGTTTAAAGCACTACCTGAGGGGGAAAATGGTTTATGTGCAAATAAAGATGGCAGCACCGATTCGTCTACCTACTCACACCAAGACTCCCATTAGCCTTGAAAGAGCATTGGTGGTTTGCATGAAACTCTAAGCAGCTGTGCCATGGGGCTGTCCATCTGAAATAATAGTTCTTTAAAGGGGATTGTTCATCTACAGCCTGTGGGAAGCTGGGTGACAAACAACAATTTTGATGTTCTCAGACTCATCAGACATAGCAAGAGATGAGATGAAGGTATTTGAAGGCTTCTATATCCCTTTCAGGTTAGTGAGGTTTGTCAATTGGGCTGAGTCACAGAGCCATGGAGTGCAAGTGGAAGTGAATAGATGAGTGGTGTGTCTTTTCTACTCATTACCTTTGACACCTAAGGACACACAGAGATTAATGAAAGGTTTCCCAGGTAAGGTTTCCTACATAGTAAAGAGATTTGTGCCCTAAACAGACCATAGGGCAGATACAGGATTCAATGTGTTACTTTGAAAAGCTATCCCCCCTCCTTTTCACATTCTTCATCTCTTCAAGTCTCTGGAAATGGGTATTTCTGAAAAGTGTAATATAGTATGTCCAATCTGTGTCTGTCTCTAGTTGAACAATTAGGGGGAAATAGGTAATGGAAACTGATATTCCATCTCAGGAAGACCAGTTGGAAGTATAGTTTTTGGTTCTTTATAAAACTTACCATTACAGTGCCTGCTAGGAAACAAGGGTGTTATTCCTTACATGGAAAGAATGATGCTTCACATTTCCTCAGAAGATGACAATGGCAGTGTTTATTCAGTATTTATAAAACGTACTGTAAAATTAATCAGACCCTTTAATCACAGACACCATTTGTAAGGCATTTGGATTATCTACAGAGTCTGAGGAATATTTCCTTTTTGTATTGCTAAATTAGTTTCTGGGAAATTCAGGCAATAAGAAATAACAAAAGGTAATAGCTGTATATAAAGAAGAAAAGTATAGTAGAGGTGATAGTTAAGCTTTGGAGAAAATAATTATAGACCAGAGTATTCTACTCACTTTTATTACCTTTACATGGGTAAGATTTGTTTCCTTTTAATTCCCATGTTTTGGCCCTGGTTTTGTTCCTTGGAGCTTCATGAATAGGTCATATTCTCATGTAGATAATGGCCCTTCATTGAGAAGAACATCATTGCCCTAGTCTGTGTAGTACTATCTTTCATATGTTCTCAAACACATTCTGCTCATCACGTGTTTCTTCCTTTATATGCCTCCTCCTCTCCTTAACAACCACTCTCCCCACCAAGTCTCCATCCCATTCTCTCATAAAGGAAAACATTTAATTGTGGTGACTTATAGTTCAGAGATTTAGTCTATCATTGCCACTGTGGGAAGCAAGGCAGAATGCATGCAGACATGATGCTTGAGAAGGACTGAGGATTCTTCAGCAAATTCTACCAATGTGTGCCACCACAACCAGCAGAGCTGAGGATTTTTATATCTTGACTTGAAGGCAACAGGAAGTAGTCTGAGATACTGCCTGGCTTGAGCATATAGGAGACCTCAAAGCTTGCCTCCACAGTGACACATTTCCTCCAAAAAGGTCACACCTAATCCAACAAGGCCACATCTCCTAATAGTGCCACTCCCTATGAGCTTGTGGGAGCCATTTACATTCAAACTACCACAGAGGCCCACATAGAAATAACTGCTTTTGTGAAGACTGTCCAATTAGATGGCACTAAACTCTCATCTCACCCACTTACTGCTCTCATTCTATCATAAGGTCATTAGAAATTTTCAAACATGTCTGTACATCATATGGCTAGGATAATGCTGATTTTTAGGATATGAGAGGTAGCACTTGAAAGAAATTTGATCTCCTAACAACTCTTCAAAGGTAAATATGTATAAGGCACAGAGACTTTTTTTTTTAGAATAATTTATGTGGTAATGTGAAAACAAAGAAGAATTTCATTTGAAAAAAGGAGTTAAGGTCAATGATAGCTCAAAGAGCTGCAAATTTAAAAATGGTTAAAGAATTACACAAGAAGGAGTCAAAAATGCATTCTTAAAAATGAAATTTTGAGAATCACTTGTATTTAGCTTGATTTATGTGGCTGTAATTACCACAGTAGCTTTCTGTGTTACTCTTTTTTCCCTCTTATTATTATTATTATTATTATTATTATTATTATTATTATTATTATTAATTCAAGTTAGGGAACAGGCTTGTTTCACATGTAATTCCCCTCTCCCTCTCCCTCCCCTCACCCCCATTCCTTCTCCCCCACCTCCAACCTACCCCACCCCATCCACCCACCACTCCCCAGGCAGGGTAGGTCCCCCAACCGGGGCTCCACCAAGTCCACCAAATCTTCCTGTGCTGGGCCTAGGCCCCTCCCCATGTGTTCAGAAACAGAGTGCATCCCTTCAAGTGGGATGGGCTCTCAAGTCCCCCCCACACACCAGGGCAAAACGCAAGTCCACCTCCTGAGGCTCCCAGGAGTGCAGGGGCCTCCCCATTGGCATCCATGATCAGGGGGCTGGATTAGTCCTGTACTGGCCTCCCAAAGAGCGTCTGGGGTCGATATGCTTTCCCTTTTTCAGGCCAACTGTTTCTGTGGGTTTCTCCAACCTGGTACAGACCCCTTCGTTCTTCATTCCTCCCTCTCTTCAACTAGGTTCCAGATTTCAGCTCAGTGTATTTCTGTGGATGTCTGTCTCTGCTTCCATCAGCCACTGGATGAGGACTCTAGGATAGCATAGAGAGTAGTCATCAATCTCATTCTAGGGGAAGGGCTTCTAGGCCATCCTCTCCTCCACTGCCCGGACTGTCAGATCGTGTCATCCTTGTAGGTCTCTGGAGATCTTCCTAGTTCCAGATCTCTTCTCGGACCTATAGTGGCTCCCTCTGATATGGTATCACTCATCCTGCTCTCTCTCCTCTATTCTTCTCCCAACTCAATATATCTGCTCCTCTATTTCTTCTCCTCTATTCTTCTTCTTGTGCTCTTATTGTGGCAGCACCCACTCCCCTACCCTCATGCTCTCAATTAGCTCGGGAGTTCATGCCACTTCCCATTCCTGGGGTCCATTTATCCCTTAGAGTCATTCATGATTTCTAGTTTCTTTGGGGAAGAGGATTATAGGCTGGTAAACCTTTGCTCTATGTCTAAAAATCATATATGAGTGAGTACATACCATGTTTGTCTTTTTGTGATTGGGTTACCTCACTCAGGATGGTTTCTTCTAGTTCCATCCATTTGCCTGCGAATTTCAAGATTCCATTGCATTTTTCTGCTGAGTAGTACTCCATTGTATAAATGTACCACATTTTCTCTTTCCATTCTTCAGTTGAGGGGCATCTAGGTTGCTTCCAGGTTCTGGCTATTACAAACAATGCTGCTATGAACATGGTTGAACATATGTCCTTGTTGTATGGACATGCAGTATTTGGGTATATACCCAAGAGAGGAATGGCTGGATCTTGAGGTAGATTGATTCCCATTTTTCTGAGCAACCGCCATACTGATTTCCAAAGTGGTCTTACAAGTTCACACTCCCACCAGCAATGGAGGAGTGTTCCTTCTTCTCCGCAACCTCTCCAGCATAGGTTGTCATTGGTATTTTTGATTTTAGCCATTCTGACAGGTGTGAGGTGGTATCTCAGAGTTGTTTTGAGTTGCATTTCTCTGATGGCCAAGGATTTTGAGCACTTTCTTAAGTGTCTTTCAGCCATTTCAGATTCCTCTGTTGAAAAATCTCTGTTTAGTTCTGCACCCCACTTTTTAATTTCATTGTATGGTGTTTTGGTGGCTAGCTTCTTGAGCTCCTTGTATATTTTGGAAATCAGTCCTCTGTCAGATGTGGGGCTGGTGAAGATCTTTTCCCATTCTGTGGGTGGTCGTTTTGTCTTACTGACTGTGTCCTTTGCCTTACAGAAGCTTCTCAGTTTCAGGAGGTCCCATTTATTGATTGCAGACCTCAGTGTCTGTGCTTCTGGCGTGATGTTCAGGAATCGTTCTCCTGTGCCAATTTGTTCAAGGGTTATTCCCACTTTCTCTTCTAGAAGATTCAGTTTGGCTGGATTTATGGAGAGATCTTTGATCCATTTGCACTTAAGTTTCGTGCATGGTGACAGGTATGGATCAATCTGCAATTTTCTGCATGTCCGAATCCAATTGTGCCAGCACCATTTGTTGAAGATGCTATCTTTTTTCCATTGTATGGATTTAGCACCTTTGTCAAAAATAAGGTGTTCGTAGGTGCGTGGGTTAATATCTTCAATTCGATTCCATTGGTCTATCTGTCTATTCTTGTGCCAATACCAAGCTGTTTTCAGAACTATGGCTCTATAGTAGAGCTTGAAGTCAGGGATGGTGATGCCTCCAGAAGATCTTTTATTGTAAAGAGTTGTTTTGGCTATCCTGGGTTTTTTATTTTTCCATATAAAGTTGAGTATTGTTCTTTCAATGTCTGTGAAAAACTGTGTTGGGATTTTGATGGGGATTGCGTTGAATCTGTAGATTGCTTTTGGTAGGATTGCCATTTTTACTATGTTAATTCTGCCTATCCAAGAGCATGGGAGATCTTTCCACTTTCTGGTATCTTCTTTAATTTCTTTCTTTAAAGTCTCAAAGTTCTTATTGTACAGGTCTTTCACTTTTTTGGTTAGTGTTACCCCCAGATATTTTATGTTGCTTGTGGATATTGTGAAAGGTGATGTTTCCATGATTTCTTTCTCATTGAGTTTATCATCTGTATACAGTAGGGCTACAGATTTTTTTGAGTTAATTTTGTATCCTGCTACCTTGCTGAAGGTGTTTATCAGCTGTAGGAGTTTCCTGGTAGAGTTTTTCGGGTCACTTATGTAGACTATCATGTCATCTGCAAATAGTGAAAGTTTGACTTCTTCCTTTCCAATTTGTATCCCTTTGATCCCCTGTTCTTGTCTTATTGCTCTAGCTAGAACTTCAAGTACAATATTGAAGAGATATGGAGAGAGTGGACATCCTTGTCTTGTTCCTGATTTTAGAGGAAAAGCTTTGAGTTTCTCTCCATTTAGTTTGATGTTGGCTATTGGTTTGGTGTATATCGCGTTTATCATGTTTAGATATGTTCCTGTTATTCCTGTTCTCTCCAAGATCTTTATCATGAAGGGATGTTGGATTTTGTCAAAGGCTTTTTCAGCATCTAGTGAGATGATCATGTGGTTTTTCTTTTTCAGTTTGTTTATATGGTGGATTACATTAATGGTTTTTGTATGTTGAACCATCCTTGCATCCCTGGGATGAAGCCTACTTGATCGTGGTGGATGATTTTTCTGATATGTTCTTGGATTCGATTAGCCAATATTTTATTGAGTATTTTAGCATCAATGTTCATGAGGGATATCGGTCTGTAGTTCTCTTTCTTAGTCTTATCTTTGTGTGGCTTGGGTATCAAAGTGATTGTAGCCTCGTAGAAAGAGTTTGGCAATATCCCATCTGCTTCTATTGTGCGGAACAGTTTGAGGAGTACTGGTATCAGCTCTTGTTTGAATTTCTGGTAGAATTCTGCAGTGAAGCCATCTGGTCCTGGGCTTTTTTTGGTTGGGAGGCTTTTGATGACTGCTTCTATTTCATTAGGGGTTATGGGTCGATTTAAACTGTTTATCTGATCTTGATTTAATTTTGGTAAGTGATATTTATCCAGGAAACTGTCCATTTCCATTAGATTTTCGAATTTTGTGGAGTACAGATTTTCAAAGTATGACCTAAAGATTCTCTGGATTTCCACAGTGTCCGTTGTTATATCCCCCTTTTCGTTTCTGATTTTGTTAATTAGTGTGCTCTCTCTCTGCCTTTTGGTTAGTTTGGCTAGAGGTTTGTCTATCTTGTTGATCTTCTCAAAGAACCAACTCTTTGTTTCATTGATTCTTTGTAATGTTTTCCTAGTTTCTACTTTATTGATTTCAGCTCTCAGGTTGATTATTTCCTGGCGTCTATTCCTCCTTGGTGAGTTTGCTTCTTTTTGCTTTAGTGCTTTCAGTTGTTTTGTCAGTTCTCTAATGTGACTTTTCTCTAGTTTCTTCATGTGTGCACTTAGTGCTATGAACTTCCCTCTTAGCACTGCTTTCAGAGTGTCCCATAAGTTTGGGTATGTTGTGTCTGCATTCTCATTAGATTCTAGGAAGTCTTTAATTTGTTTTTTTATTTCTTCCTCAACCCAGGAATGGTGCAATTGGGTGTTATTCATTTTCCAAAAGTTTGCAGGTTTTCTGCCATTTGTATTGTTGCTGAATTCTAGCTTTAATGCATGGTGGTCTGATAAGATACAGGGGGTTATTTCAATTCTTTTGTAACTATGGAGGTTTGCTTTGTTGCCTACTATGTGGTCAATTTTAGAGAAGGTGCCATGTGGTGCTGAGAAGAAGGTATATTCTTTTGAGTTTGGATGGAATGCTCTATAGATATCCGTTAACCCCAGTTGGGTCATAACTTCTTTCAGGTCCTTTGTTTCTTTGTTAAGTTTCTGTCTGGTGGTCCTGTCTAGTGGCGTAAGGGGGGTGTTGAAGTCTCCTACTATAAGTGTGTGTGGTTTTATGTGTGGTTTGAGCTTTAGTAATGTTTCTTTCACAAATGTGGGTGCCTTCGTATTTGGAGCATAGATGTTCAGGATTGAGATTTCATCTTGATGGACTTTTCCTGTGATGAGTATGAAATGCCCTTCTTCATCTCTTTTGATTGATTTTAGTTTAAAGTCCAATTTGTTAGATATTAGGATTGCTACACCGGCTTGTTTCTTGAGGCCATTTGATTGGAAAATCTTTTCCCATCCTTTTACTCTGAGGTATCGCCTGTCTTTGAAGTTGAGGTGTGTTTCTTGTAAACAGCAGAAGGATGGATTCTGTCTTTGTATCCATTCTGTTATCCTATATCTTTTTATGGGTAAGTTAAGACCATTGACATTTAGGGATATTAATGTCCATTGTTCGTTGGTTCTTGTTTGGTTTGGATTTATTGTTGGTGGTATCATTGTGTGTGGATTTTGCCCTCCTGCTTCTTTTTGTGTTTGGCAAAATTAGATTATCTATTGCCTGTGTTTTTGTGCATGTAGTTATGTTCCTTGGGTTGGAGTTTTCCTTCCAGAACCTTCTGTAGTGCTGGATTTGTGGATATGTATTGTTTAAATCTGTTTTTGTCATGGAATATCTTGTTTTCTCCATCTATAATGATTGAAAGTTTTGCTGGGTACAGTAGTCTGGGTTGACATCCATGCTCCCTTAGTGCTTGTAGGGTATCTATCCAAGACCTTCTGGCTTTCAGAGTTTCCATTGAGAAGTCAGGTGTGATTCTAATTGGTTTGCCTTTATATGTTACTTGGCCTTTTTCCTTTGCAGCTCTTAATATTTTCTCTTTATTCTGTAGATTTGGAGTTTTGATTATTATGTGTCGGGGGGACTTCTTTTTGTGGTCCAGTCTGTTTGGTGTCCTATAAGCTTCTTGTACTTTCATAGGCATATCTTTCTGTAGGTTGGGGAAGTTTTCTTCTATGATTTTGTTGAATATGTTTTCTGTACCTTTGAGCAGTGTTTCTTCACCTTCTTCTACACCTATTATTCTTTGGTTTGGTCTTTTCATGGTGTCCCATATTACCTGGATAGTTTGTGTTAGGGATTTGTTGGACTTGAGGTTTTCTTTGGTTGATGAATGTATATCCTCTAGCGAGTCTTCAATAGCTGAGATTCTCTCTTCTGTCTCTTGGATTCTATTAGTTATACTCACGTCTTTAGATCCTGATCATTTATCCAGTCTTTCCATTTCCAGCATCGCCTCATTCTGTGTTTTCTTTATTGTGTCTAATTCAGCTTTCATGCTTTGAACTGTTTCAAGAGCTTCCTTCACTTGTTTGGTTGTTTTATCTTGGGTTTCTTTAGCTTCTTTAAGAGATTTGTTTATTTCTTGAATTTTTTGGTTTGTCTTTTCCTCTATTTCGTGTAATTTTTTGCTTACTTTTTCTTCTATTTCTTTAAGGGATTTTCTTGTTTCCTCTTTGAAGGTCTCTATCATCTTGCTGAGATAATTTTTGAGGTCCATCTCATCTTCATGAACTATGTTGGGCTTTTCAGGTCTGCTGGAGTGGAGTCCCTAGATTCTGGTGGTGTCATATTGGTCTTTCTGTTGTTGAGCGAGTTCTTATTCTGTCTTCTACCCATATCTTTTTCCAGTGAGTACAGGTAGGATCTCTCTATCTCCTCTTGTTACTCTGTAGTGTGTGTGGGCCAGGAATTCAATGTCGGAAGCTCTGATGGTCTTGCCTCTCCTCGTAGTCTCCTCACTCTGAAGGAGTTAGGCCTCCATAGGGCTCGGGTGTGTGGGGGCGGGACAGGAAGTAAGAGTGAGGTGTTTCCAGGCTCTGGGGGTTCCTCACTGCCTGGGCAGGTCTACCCCAAGCAGGAGCAGGCCCAGGGAGATCGGGATGGATGGGGCTTTGATAGGGAGTTGGGTAAGAGCGGTAGATCACTCACCTCCTGTCAGATCGGTTTCCAGGAACGGAAGGCAGAGTGGCCTGTACCCAGATTCAGGGAGCTCCTCCCTGCCTGGGCGTGTCTGTTTCAAGCAAGGACAAGCCTGGATCGATCTGGGTGAATGGTGCTTAGGACAGAAGTTGGGTAAAAGCAGGGGGTCGCTCACCTGGTCTGTGATGAGTCGGCCTCTGTGTTACTCTTAAGTGAAAAAGTTTAATGACTCAGGCAAACTGCATATTAGATTGGGTAAGGATGTAGCAACCTTGCAGAACCAATAATGACATCCTAGCTATCAGGTCCTTGGAGCTAAAAAGAGGAGGATCTATTGGTGGAGACAGGCTCAGGGAAGCATCTTGCCCAGAAAAGGTAGGTTGTAGACAAAAAGGGTCAAGCCTTCATGGTCTAGAACTAGTTTTATGGATTTTCAGGTGATAGTGGGGTGGGGTAATCGGAAGGAAAGGGGAGAAACAACTGACCAAGTTAAGATGTCTCACGGCTGTGGAGTCACGCTTCCTAGATGTGAGTCTTCATTCTGTCATTTGCTAGCCACAAATCTTTGGGCAAAGAGCAGCCTTCCTCTCATCAAGAATACAAGGCCAGTAATAGTCCCCATCTAATCATGATCTGATATGAAGAATAGATGAAACACTATTTGTAAAAAATAGGGTATTGATTATAGTTAGCATTATATGACCATTTGCTATATTAACTCAACTGTTGGAATCATGGCATTTTTTCCATTTAGAAAGGCCTTGTCTCTAATGACCTGGGCTTTTCACATGACCAGAAATGCCTCTCCACCCCTATTTTGTATATAAAAAACTTTAAATGATATTATAATGTAGCTTACCTCTTTCCCTTCAAGATATATCACCTGATGTCTCATAGAACTAAGAAAAAAAAAAACAGAGGTGATATGGAAGCATTCCATTTGCCACAGTGGCATCAAATGCCCATTCTATCTGAAAATAAAATAAACCAGTGTCTACTGATAGAGAAATAGGCAATTTTATAGTACCAATGGCTAACTCACCATTTGAAGTGGTCATGTGATTAAATGAAATAACTAAATTCATTTAGTAATTTGATCTGCAGAGCAGGAATCTCAGGGATTGAGTTAGAATTCATCCAACCAAAAATCTTGCCTGAGATTCCTAGAGTATTGATTTTCACAGTGGGGTTGTGAAATTTGTAATTATCTTGATCAACAATAAAAACAAAAACATAACATTTCAATAAGATAAGAGTAGGATGATCATGAGTGTGAGCTATAGGTCTAAAGTATAAAGGAAGCTGTTGGGAAGTTGCAGACATCATCACACAGTTCCCCTTTTATATTACATTGGAAAAAACAAAGCTGTGTGGATTTTAAAGGAAATTTTCAATTTACAGTGATGTCAACTTTTCTGTTACTAGCTTGCAAAAGAGTTTATTTTTCTTTTCAAAAGTCTGAATAGTCCCAAAAATATAAAGCATATTAAATCAGCCTTATACCACACTGCAAAAGAATACATGAAGTCCCAGAAAGGAAAAAAATAAGAGAAAAATAATGTTACCAACACAAACGAGTCTGGACCAGTAAAACTCAATATATTATATTCTGTTACTCACAAATATCAGACAAGAGGTGGAAGAATAAGAATCAGAACACAAAGACAGAATTAATAGAATTTTGCTCTGGCATTGAAAAAAAAATCTAGTGCACTTTAGAAATATTGAACATATTTCTAAAGTAAAGTAAACATATAAAGTTAACAGTCTTGAGGTAGTGTAAACTTGCCCTGCCAACAGTAGACATGGAGAAGAAAAATAACCAAGCCTATGTCTCAGAGTGTAGACAAGATTTGAACAGGACTGTATAGGATGACCCATGTGAATAACAAAGGAAAAAGCAGAGAGTATATATAAATGCCAGAGTCACAATGATCCCTGGGTGGGTGGCCTGAAGTTAGGACAATTGAAGCTATGGAAATGTGGCTAGAATTTAATACAAGAGGTTAGAGTCTACATGACTATGTTTTGTTCCACTAAGGGGGTGAAACTTACCCTGGAGGCAATGCAAAGGCCAAATAGTATAATTTCAAATGAGGATTTATGATTTAGAACAATAATAGATATAGAGGAATAATTTGCATTATTCCTACGGTTTCTCAACCATTTAAAGCAGCCATGCTTGCAAACTAGTTTTTTTTTTTTTTTTTGTATTTTAATAGCCAAAATTTATGAGACTTTACCAACTGTAATTTTAAATGATTATTTGGAGTCATTTTATATATTTTCAAGTACAATTGTTTCCTCTGCCTTAACAGTAGATAATTTGACTTGAAAAAATTATGTTAATGCAATTCAAAGATAATTATCTATTTAATTTTTACTCTAAAGCAGTTATTTTTTGGTTCCTTTAGAATAGTGTTTCTCAATCTGTGGGTCATGACCCTTTTGGGGGCTGAAATGACCCTTTCACAGGGGTCACCTAAGACCATCAGAAAACAGGGATATTTATATTACAATTTGTAACGGTAGAAAAATTACAATTATGAAATAGCTATGAAAATAATTTTATGGTTGGGCGTCACCATCACATGAGGAACTGTAGTAAAGGGTCACAGCATTAGGAAGGTTGAGAAACACTGGTTTAGAGAAAGAAAGCCCTGTTTTGGGGTCTCATATGACAATGACAAAGGAAAGATGAGTCATGTCACCTATTGACAGCTGCACAAATGTACTATAGTCGTTTGGTTCTAGAAGTCCATGGTTAATGAGTATCCTTGCAAAATGGAGTTAGAAGTTTGAGTTCAAGAATAGAGAGTTGGACTTTATCACATCCCCTCCCCCACACCCCCTACTAGAATTTACACATGATAGATCACCACACTTCTTCATATCACTCACCCTCTTTTTAGTGGGGCACATGACTACATCCTGCTTTGGGTTTATTCTCATCTATCTATGCTTATGTCAGCATTTTAAAGCACTCTGCAATCAATGCAGAAGGTGTCAAACCTGACAGAAGATATAACCTAGAGATATGCATCACATATCTAAAGGAACTGCCCTCTGGAACAACAATACTGTGTAAATACTTCTGTAAGTTACAGACTATTAGGGTACCTTAGTGAAGATGGAGCGAAGACTTTGCTATTTAGTTGCAAAATATCAATAGGTGTACTACTGGCCAGTTTTATGTCAACTAGACACAGGCTAGAGTTATCATAGAGGAGAGAACCTCAGTTAAGAAAATGCCTCCCTAAAATTGGGCTGCAGGTAAGCCTGTAGAGCATTTTCTTAATTAATGGTTGATGTGGGATGGCCCATCCCATTGTGGGTGGTGCCATCCTGAACTGGTATTCTTCTGTTCTATAAGAAAGCAGGCTTAGAAAGCCATGATGAGCAAGCCAGTAAGCAGCACCCCTTCACAGCCTCCAGGTTTCTGCTCTGTGTGAGTTCCTGCTATCACAGGTATGATGATGACCTGCTATATGAAACTATGAGTGAAATAAACCCTTTACTTTCAAACTTTCTTTGGTTAAGGTGTTTAATCACAGCAATGGTAACACTGAGAAGTAGGACATTGAATTATCTCTTCTCATATTTTGTCAGTAACATTTTAAGGCATAATTGCATATATATTAAAGCCTATTCATTTTAGGTTCAGAGTTGGATGGGTTGAAAAATGAATGAATTTAAAATGAAGCTACTGAAAATGTACAGCATCCTGAAATATTGTTTTGGTCTTTTTAACCACACTCCAGCCTTTAGCAACCAATGATGATTTCACTCTAGCTAGTCTTTATTAGTACTTGGTTTGAACAGAACCAATGAACATATGATTTTTGGTGTCTACCTTTTTCAATTAGCTGGAGAAAATACAAGAAAAATACATTAATTTCCTGACTGAGATTCAAATTTCTGTGTACACCAGACCAAGTCAAGAAAGCATTGAGAAATATGTAAATGTTCAGGATCAAAACTTCAATCTTCTGCTTACTTTGTGAACTTCAATAAGTAACTCTATAGTATCCCAAAGTGTATTGTTTTTGAGAGTTACATGAAATAGCTTACAAAACAAGGAGTTCTCAGTCAGTCACACAGCTCAACAACATAACCTAACCCTATTCCTTTGTGTACATCATTACCTTTCATCTCTGTACATCATTACCTTTCATCTCTGTTGACGAATGTCCTTCAAAAAATTTGTGGTGTGTGTGTGTGTGTGTGTGTGTGTGTGTGTGTGTGTGTGTGTGTGTGTGTATTAATGTATGTATAAGTGTGGGTATACATGTACCAAGGTGTATGTTTGGAAGTCAGAGCACAGCCTCACATGTGACTTTTAACTTGTTGAGGAAGGATTTCTTTGCTGTGTTATCCAGGCTAACTACAAGTTTCCACAAATCTTCTCACAGGAGCACTGTGATTATAGACATGGATGCCCTAATGAGCTCTGGAGATTCTAACTTAGGACTACATAATTGAGCCACAATCACCTTTCCTTCTGAGCAATTTCTGCAGCCCACAAAGGTGCATATATAGATGGTTTCCTTACTGATAGTCTTGCCTTTCAATTATTGCTTTGTATCATGTCCTATAATTCCTATTATGTTAAAATTTCCAAAAGGGTTGTTTAAAATAATTGCTTCTATAAGGGACCACAAAACAATGAGAACTTAATTCAAATGCCATAGACTTAAATAAATATAGCACGATTTCATAAGCTTGACCTTAAATAAAACCCAATATACAAGATACAATTTCTCTCATGAATATAGTAGTTTAGAAAAGGATGGAATGTTCTAGAACCCTTTTTATCACAGGCATTGTATCTTGCTATCCTCCATGAATATGATCACCCAGTTATGCTGGTTGCTTTCTACTTAAATAGCACAGTGTAAAATGAAGTGATTTAAACAAAGAATGGTTGGTTCAGCCATGAAGCCCTTATAACACCGTCATGTCAGAGAAACCTGAGTTCAGTTATTCTTCTGTGGCTTCATTTCTTCCCGCCCTCAGGCCACCGTGGAGGGATGAACATGTGGAATTAATAAATGTGTTGAGCTAAGACTGTAATTAGTGTGATGACATCACTCCTCATAATCAGCTTTTCTGCTGGAAATGAAAACACACTTATATTCTGAACACCTGGATGCTTGCTCATACTCGGTAAAAGCATATTTCCTAGGAGTTTGTGCAGAATGAATGTGGGATATGGGAACCTGCCAGCATAAGTAACAGTGAGTTTATAACAGAATAAACAGTGTAGGTGAGTGAGATTAGCTATGAGATGACAAGAGCGACCAGTGAGCACACACGCACACACATGTACACACTCAACCCTTCTCTCACCCTTGCTCTTCCCTTTTCTCCCTTTGGAAGAATAAGGGACTTAAACAAGTGGGGTAATTATAAAGACGGAAACTGGGGGCACTTTTAATAGGGTTTTCTCTTGCCTTGGGCTCTTTCTATTTCAGGCATCTAGAACAACTAGATTCATGCTGGGTGGAAAATCGATGCTGGCATTTCCAACTCTTCTTTCAGCCCACACTTACCTTCCATCTCTGTGTTCCTGTTAATTTAATCATGTCAGGTATTCGAGGGACCTGGGCCAAACTTGGACCTAGTGGTGTTGAGTTCCTGTGATGTCAGTTAGCTGGGAAGATGGATTCATGCCTGACTATCTCTGAAACATTTCTGTGCATTGGTTTGCAAATGCCTCAGAATAATTGCCTCTCTTTGAACTAATAGATTCACATTAACCCTCCACATTGGTTTTCAGTGTTTCTGAGGCTTCTGGGAATGGCAGAGTGAGGATGCAGAAGTGGGAGGAAGATGTTTCACTTTGTCAGTAGGTTAACCCTAACCAGTTTTTGATGTCATTGTCTCAGAAATTAACATTCAGAGCTTTTGAGTCCTATGGTAGAATGGAGTCCTGCATGCCTGCTTCATTCCTGGTGCTTTCAGGTTTACTGCATGCTCAGGCTTGTTCTAGGCATCAGTCCCCAAGACAGCGCCTTCAAAGTACTGGTCTAAAAGACCCACGGCCATCAGCAGCATGGGTTTCAGATGCTGAATCTCAAATAAAACGGAAAAAATGCCAAATTTATGAGGCAAAGACACACAGAAATCCCAAGATCAAGAAGTTATCACTCTTTAACATGTTAGGACAGATACATGAAAAAATGAAGAAAACAAAAATAATAACAAACAGCAATACTTACACTACCTTATAGCAGCCCTTGGACAACCAGACAGGTTTTAACTCAGGGGCTCTTGCTGGTTCTCAACACAGAGAAAGCAAGATATTCAGTGGTTAACATCTTAGACATTGCAAAGTGCATTTTTCCCTGTCCTGATGATAATGGACTGAACCTCTGAAACTGTAAGCAAGCCACCCCAATTAAATGTTTCCCTTATAAGAGTTAACATAGTCATGGTGTCTCTTCCCAGCAATTAAGACAGAAGTATTTTACAGATGAAATTGAAGCAGAAAGGCATTAAACCATTATCCTAAAAGACAGTACATGTGGAGCCAAGTCTGACTAGTGAACACAACACTGAATCGGCTGTGGACTGTGGAAGAACCTTAATATCAAAGTGTAACGATAAGTCTTTCCTCCAAGCCGCCCAAGTTCCACCCCACCAAGTGGGCACCCAGAATAACACAGAGTCTTATATTAGTTTACAATGCTGCTGGCCAATTGACTAGGATTTCTTATATGCTATCTCAGTCTTAATTATCATCAATTTATATATTTTATAAGACTTATCTTATTGAGGACAAAGGCAGAGTGTGTCTTATCTTCCTGGCAGTCACATGGCAACTCCAGAGCAGAGAGCAGGAGGAAAAGGAAGAGCAAGAGAAAAGAGAACAGCGTCCTTCTTGTCCTTGTTTATATATGAGTCTGCCTGCTATGTCACTTCCTGCCTGTTTCACAAAACTTCCTTTTTCTACATTTCCCAGAATACTCCTTGACTCCTAGTCCCACCTATCTTGCTTTCCTATTGGCCAACAGTACCTTATTTATCAACCAATAAGACAAACACAGAAGGACCTGGGCATCATCAAAGTACATTGCTACATTTCTAAGCTATGAGAAAACAAATGGTAACAGTTTATTATTTGCTACATTTGATGGAGGCACTAGTCCAAGTTTTGGGGAAGCACTTAAGTTGGTAAGAGAAAGATGGATGAATCAAATAAACAAAATTTTAGTAGTGTAAGAAAGGAGTTTATGAAGAGGCATATAGTTAATTATCTACATCCTGTCATTGTTTTGAAAAACTACATGGAGGATTTCTCCCCAGAGTAACTATTCAATTATTAAAGGGTACTTAAATTTTCCCTGAGATGATTTTTTTAACCTGATATTGGATGAAAAATATTATCTCTAAATATTCTTAAACTAATAAAAGTTTAAACTTTCAATTTTCTTAATACAAGTCCTAAAATCTCTGAGTCTTACAAAAATTTCACTAAGCTTTATGAAAATTGTTTTCCAAATAAAACTGAAGTATTTAAAGCAGTGGAAGGGAGAGAGAGGCCTTTCTGTTAGCAAAACTTGCTACGTCTCATTGGAAAACTTCAAACATGGTTCTCCCTCTGTGGTGCTCAGTTGAAGAGTAATTTTGGCACACAGCCACTTCCGTCTTTCCTTGGTTCATTTTTTAATGACTCCAAGAACACAGTGTATAGGGATTCCCTTGATTTTGGAGCAGTAGTTTCTGGATATATAAACATTGGGTTCTTTTTTAATTGACTTAGGTAAGTGCCATAGATAAATTTAACCCAAAAGTTCAAGCAAAGTTTTATTTCCTATTTCCTTTCAGCCTTGCTTCTATTTGGAGACTTTAAGTTGTCAGTGCTCTTTCCATTCTATTTCTATGTTTTTGGAAACTTCCACCTGAATACCAAAATATTTTAATTATAGGCTGATAATTACCTCTCATCCCATGATAAACATTCACATCCAATTAGCATAAAACAACCACTTTCAGCTGCGTAAAAATAGTGTAATGACTCCAAAGTGTTACTTTTATTCACCCAAATCAGCCACTTATTTCAAATTGAAAATTTTCACTTCACTAACACAGTAAGACTAAGGAACTGTAAGATTCTGTGCCTTTTAATTGGTATGACTTCCACAGAATGTATTTAAGTTTTATTATTTTTATCCATGTGTATGTACGTGTATCAGTGTCAGTGTCTGCTGAATCTACGTGGGTTTTCTCTATTGCCAGAGAATGTGCCAGATCCCTTGGAACTGCAATCCTGGGCATTTGTGAACATCCTGACATAGAAACTAAACTGGGGTCCTTTGGAGGAGCAGTATACTCCCCTAATCTCTGAGCTATAACTCCAGCCCCCAGAATGTAATTCATATTTAAGTATTTTTTTGAATCTATAAAATAGCTCTTCTCTTTTTCATCTTTTAAAGTTTTAAAGTTATCTCTCCATATTATACAAAATAACAAACTCCCTATGAGATTCTCATACATACATAATCATCACACCTGTTCACTTACAGGCTCACACTACCTTCCTGTCTGACATTCTCTCACTGATCCCCCTTTTCTTCCCTTTCTCTGTCTCTTAGGTCATCTGTTCTGGCAACACTTTAAGGCTATGCAATTATTCTAACCTGAAATAGTGTGTAAACTAAGCAAAACTCCCAACTTACATTAGAGAAGAAACCAGAGCTGTGGTCTCCCTCATGGTGTATTTGTCTAACAGAAGAGCTCAGCCAAGGAGGTATTTTGCAGATCCTCTGGCATCTCTATAGGTCCACGAGTTTATCTGTAACTAATGGAAGATGAGGATACATGGGTTCTGCCCTTTGCCATTATGAATGTGGATACAGATAGACACACAGGTGTCTGTCATTTTAGAAGCTAAGTGTTTAGTGTCAGGATTATTGGATGATGGCATTCTAGAACCAGCAGTTAGCAGAAACTGGCAAGAAGACACATTACAGGTTCCATACGAAGGAGTAGTAAATTTCTATTGTATTTGAAAGGACAATTTTAGCCTTACTTGTGTCTATACTGAGCACACTAAATTGGAATATGCTTCAACTGGGAAACCTGCTGAATGTCTTGGTACTTATATAGTTGTCAGCATTTATGTAATGATTCTCCCTTTCTCATATATACATGAAACATACATCTTAAATTTATTTTTGTTTACTTGTATTCATCTGTGTAAGTATATGCTGTGTGTGCGTGGTGGGGATACCCCCAGAGGCCAACTGAAGTTATATGCAGTACTAGAAACCAAACTTGGGTTCTTTGGAAGAACAACAACATCCTCTCCACCAAGTCATCCCTCTTGCCCCATAGTACACAATATTTTCAGAGAACTTACTGATGCTAAGACTTTATGTGGAAGGCTTACTTTTGGCTCTGAGGATAGTATCTGGGGCCTTTTATCAAAAACTTTCCTATGGTGAATTTCCCTTTCCTTATATTTCCACTATTCTTTATGTGTCAGCCACTAATGGTTCCTAAGGCCTTGCTTCTTTGTACTCTATGACCAATGCTTTCCCTCAGTTACAGCAGCTGCGAGTGACTTGTGATTCCATCCCTCTGGCTGTTATCTTTTAGCTATGTTTTCCTTATTTATAGGGATATTTTCTCAAATATCTAACACTATCATTGCCTCAAGTTCAACTTGGAGGCAGTATAGGATTCCGTATTAAAGTTAAAATTTCAGTGGTGAAGCAATTATTGATTGAATAGGAACCGAATTTATTATCTTGTCAGTCCCCTCTGTTGTTTCTACCAATAATTTCTTTCATAGAAGGAATGAAGAACAAATGTTGGATTTCAGTCATTGTGGATAAATAAGGTAGAGGTGAAGCTCCCATGCAAGGAGAGATCTGGCTACAGCAGTCTGAGGGCTTCTAATGCCATTCTTCATTGTGACATGAGAATTTAGAGTGCCTCTTCATCAAGCAGAACTTTCAAAGTTCTAAGGAAACAAAGACACGCAAGCAAGGTTGGAGAGAACACATTACCACAAGTTGTCCTCTGACCCCAGCACATAAGCATACACACACACACACACACACACACACACACACACACACACACACACACTATGGGAAACAATGTCTTGTGAAGGACTAGATTCACAGATGAGGAAACTGAAGAGACAACTATATGCTCATCCTTTCACTAGGGCATCCATTTCACTTCAGTGTCCCTATACAACCCTGCCACTACTCTTACCTTTGATTAATCTCTCAACTTGTAGCTTACATTGAAGTGTCACCAAAACTGGATAATTAAAAATTTTTGTATTTGAGTAATTTTAGATGTATGCAAAAGTTGTATAGATTGTAGTCTTGTTGTGTCTCCATTATCTAACCTCTTCAGTGTAGATGTCTTCCATAATCCAGCTACATTTGTCAAAACTGATTCATTGATGTTGGCACAATCTACTACAATTATAGGATTTATTTTAATCTCCTCAGTTTTGTCACTAATGTCCTTTTCTGTTCCAAGAGCCATTCTAGAAGCCACATAACATTAACTCTCTGGTTAGCTATCCTTTGTCTTCTCTAATGTCTTGGTCTCATCTTGAGTTTTTGCCCTTGACACCTCTGAGGAGTTGCAGAGTAACCACAATGGAACCACAGTTAGCCATGACCTCTTTATCTGATGTTATCTTACAATTAATAATGGCTAAATGTTGTGTAAACATGTATAAAAGGACAGTAGAAATGATATGATGTTATATAATTTTCAGACATATGTTTTTTTCTGTCTGGTTTTCAATTTTGATGTCACCTCTTACCCCTCAAAGTCTCTGATTATTCAAAACTACAATTGAAATTTTCAGAAACAGGAATTTGGCAACAGGTCCCTAGCACATTTTTAAATGCCTTTCTGTGCACAACAGTTCACTTTTGAATCTCATTGTTCAGAATCTAGTCACATGATAAACTGACCACAAGGGAATCTGGGAATTGTAGTTTTCCAGTTAAACTCCTAGCTCCTTTGACAAAATTCAGATTCTCTTTTACATAGACAATAGATTACATAGGCAGTTTGAAATCTGTGTCTTCAGATTAAAACATGAATAGATAAGTAAATGATTTGGTGAAGTCTGCGTGAGTACAAATAGCCATTTGAGAGTTTCAGCTAATAATATTCCCACACTAAAGAGCTCAGAGGCCTGAATTATTTTATAATCCAAAGCTTTTGGGAGCCACTTATGTGGGTCTTTTTCTTTTCACCTGGACTACTAAATACTTTAGTCTCTGGCCTTTGCAGAGAAATAATTAGGCCAAGGTAACATAAATAAAAGAATGTAGGTTTCTATCTCCACTTTTACATTTTTAAGATGTCAAGAATTTCCCTGAAATGAAGAATGCCTTCTCCCTTGTGCTGTGCAGCAGACAACTGCTATCGTGCTGTGGACAGCAGTGAGCTGCAGGGTGCATGTGGATGCGAGCATGTGTGCGAGCTTTGCTCTGCTGGTCATTAAGGGTTCTCTCTCTGGAAGAATCACAGGGAATTAGAGAGCAGCAGGGTGCTCAGGAAATCTGCTTCCTTGTCAAGTGGTTGCTAAGGCCATGCCTCATTAAAAAATAGGAAACGTGTCCTGCAGCTCTTGTTTTCTTGTGGATAATGAGAAAGCTCTCTGAAAAGGAGTTTTAAAAGCTGGCTTGGTTGGCTGTGCATAAAAATATCTGGATTTTCCCCTGCAGCATTGAAGAAGGTACACGGAGGTAAAACAGGAGGACAATTTTTAGGGAACTTGTAATTGTCACAAGTCTTGATTCATCCTGAATATGTTCCTCGTTTGAAGGATTATTCTAAGGATTATCTGTCTAAGAATTGGTTACCTTGCCCTAATAATGAAGGTTTACCATTCTCTACTCCACAGATTATGAAATAATAGTAAATACTGACAATTACAAGCCCTAGTGGGGAAACATGGTCATTTAATGGGAAAAAAGAAAAGAGGCTTATGCCCATTCATGTAGTTTTAACTCATAATTTAAGAATGTAAAAGTTTAAGAATTAGTTTATGAGTGTCAATTGTTCAGTGACTCAACATGTGAAATAAGGGCAGGAAGTGGTTTTACTTTCTTTTTGATTGAGAACACCATTCCCATTCCTTTGGAGTAGCCATTCCTTAGAGGCTGCATACTTCAACTCTCATGTTTAGTGAAATTTAAGAATCCAAAGGGTTTATATATGGTTTGATATGTGGTTCTGTCTCTGGCTGCAGTGTGTGCATGTAGGGGGACCTCTCCTTGCTCTCTGTGGGTGGCACCTTCAATCTGGAGGCAAGGAGTAGGCAGGCAACATATTCCCCCACCAGACCCCCACTTACCTGGCTATTGACTGTGGTAAAGTTTCTGTCCCTCTCTTGTCTATAGGAGAGGCATTTCTGTCCAACATCTATTAGTTCCTGTCCAACATCTATTAGTTCTTCAAGTATTCTGTAGAGTCTGGATTGGACAAGTTATAATTCTGCTTTCTCATATTCCTTTCGTTCAGCTCCAAAGACCCAAAGCATCTGGCTGAGCCCTGGTGACCTGTACATGGCTGCCTCTGGATTTGACTATGACAGGGACACCACTGGATGTCTGGTGTTATCCATGCCGGATTGACAGTGTGTGTCTGTCCTTCTAGCATCTCCATTTTCACTCTCCATTTCTCTCTTCCCCTTTGAATGTACTCCAAATGCACTTCCTGCCCAAATGGTATCTTTAGGTGAGTTTTCAAAGCAATTCTTTGTTTTTCTTTGGTAAACAATGCAGCGATATGCACCTTGAATTTGGGGGCACGAATTACATTTCTTTTCTCATCTATAGCCTCAGGTGGATGCTTTTGTACAGAATGCAGCCTCTGCAGTTATGCATGGCAATCCTGAGTTTTGATCCTCAGCCTGGTAGACCAGCTCAGAAAATGAGAGACAAGAAAGATGCAGGAATCTCTCAGTAACAGTAACATTGGACAAGGATTATTTGTGTCCCAAAAAGTCTTATAGTAAGAGATGGTGAACTCTTTGATCCTATATAAGAAAAAAAGGTAAGTGAAATGGTGATGCTCCAAAAAATTTTGCATGTCAAAGGGCAGCTGTAAATTGTAAAAGGCCTCCTTGTCAGGGGGCTTTCCTGGCTACTCAGAGCAGGAGAGTGAGTGATTGACTCTCCCAAAATTGCACCTGGATCAGAAACTCACAGTAGGGGCAGATACACCCCACAATCGAGACTTGACAGTGTCAGGAGACAATTTTAGGTTGTGATAACTAAAATGAAATGGTGTTCCGTGTGGTGAATAAAGGACAGCAGTGCTGCTAGGCATCCTATAACACATGGCGCAGCCCCAAAGCAAAGCATTGGTGCTCAAAGTCAATATTGCCAAGACTGAGGGGCTTGGAAGCTGTGCTGTGGAACAGCAAACACATTGGTACTGACCTTGTTCATATCTAAGCTATGGCTCCAGATGAATATTTGCCTCAGTCTTGTATATCATTTGTGATGAAAACAACTGTTTTCACTTTCCTTTTGTCATATGTCTTTGGTGAAAAGAAATGGAGAGAAATTCAGCCACAAAAATCATGCATGCTGAAAGTTCTCTACTAGACTGGATAAAGCATTCCAGCTGTTGGTGGCTGAACCTCTTTTCTTTACTCCTTTGCTAATCAGCAAAAATCTGTATTAGTCATTTTCTTTAAATCTAGAATCAACTGTTTACATTAAGTGATTACTATAAGTGATTGTCTTTGATATTCATGTTTCTCATATTCTGCTGCATTCCTTATCATTATTTCTTGGGTCCACATGGACATGATGAATTTTTCTCCCCCACACACAAAAAATTAATTTGAATTAGTAATACCATCTAAAACACTGTCATTTAATGGTGTCCAGTATCAGAACCGAACCTACAGAGTTGTGAACTTGATATAAGTGAAATATACAAAATGATTTGCTTAACAATTGACTGTCATTTGATCCAAATATTATAGGCAAATATTCCTATAATTAGACCCATGTTAGTCCTTGTTCTGTAGGTGTGATACAATGTGAGTAAAAGACTTGTGACAAAGGCTTTCTGTGACATGGGTTCCAGCTGACTCTGTCGCTATGGGCCTGAGATGAGGCTGAGCATCATAGGAAGGAAAGGTATGGAGAGGGAGAGTGATCCCCTTACGGTTACCTGGACAAAGAGGGGAGTGGGGAGAGAAGGGAATAGGTAGGAGGAAGAAGAGGGGAGGAGAGAGATCAAAGGAAGGAAAGGAGAAGGAGATAGAGAAGGAAGAAGGGAAAGGAAAGGAGAGAAGGAAAGAAGAAACTTCTTCAAGACCAAAATATGTCCTTCAAATGCCCGTCCTTAGTGACCTGTTCCTAAGAGCCAATCCACTGATGAACCCATCAACGTGCTAATCCGTCAGGGGAGTTAGCACTACCATGATCTAATCATTGAACTGTGTCACAGGCTGGGGACCAAGCCTTTAGCACGAGAGCCTTTAGGGACATTTCATATCTAAACCACACCATGTTTCTATCAAATAACTGCTGAAGACAAAGTGAGAAGAGCTCAAAGCAACCCCATTTTTGGTGAGTGAGACTTTCTCACAACAGTGTGCTATCTTCATGGAAAAAGTCATTAGCCAGTGATCAAACTAGAAATTTTCATCTTAAGAATTGAGAGTGATCAACTGGAAAACACTACAATGATGCTCTGGAAGTTAGGTATCAGGGATGAGATGAGCTTGGCAGCTGAAGGTCTTTTAGAGTGCACCCTTTGAACTTGTTTAAAAGGGCATGGTTATGTACATTGCATCAGTGGGTCATCTAGTCGTTCTTTGGCCAGAACACTAGGTCTCAAAAAAGAGAAGTAGTACAGATAAAAAAGAACATCTCAATCTCCTGCCATTTGGTTCTATAGCCATACAGAGTAGCAACCTTGGAGATCATTTTCTTTGAAGTTCTAGGAAAATATCTTAAGCACATAGCATTACCCTTTACCCTTGAATAGATTTTGTACATGAGCTGTTCTAGTGTGTTGATAGTTTCTATCTAACTGACAATGCTCCAGCATGTGATGTTCTAGGTGATTATACATTTGGGAGACACTTTTGGTAGTCTGTTATACTGAAATCAGAAGTAGAAAGCCCTTGTACTACTATGCTTGATGTGGTCGGCAGAGAGGAGCTGGCATCACATGGCACAGTTGGGTGCGCACGGGAGTGCACACAGAATAAGAATTTGATAACTGGTAATATCCTTTGGATTTTTCACCCACACACTTCTTTTGCATCTGTTTTATTTCCTTCCTCCTATTTGTATAAAAAGAAATAGCCCCCCTCCATCCCTTCAAAATACTGCAGTGAGTGCAGCAAGCTTGGAGGGTAGAGATCCTGGGTGGCTTGCAAATTTGAGATTGTCACCTGAGCACTAACACTTCCCATGAGCACTGGCATCCTGTGTCAGTGAAGATATCTCTGGAGGCATGCAATCCATCAAGCCTTTGCTGAGTTTGCTCTATGGTAGGACAGTAGCTGCCAAAATAAAGCATTTCCCAAACAATCCCCAGAATTTAAATTGCTACTTAGAGCAGACTGACAGACAGAATCACTGATGGAACACAAGGGCTCTTGCTTACTCCCGAGATTGTTGAGACTGTGTGGCATATCACCACATTGCTATGGATGATGCCCTGCCTATCGCTGGTGGTCAGCGAGTGTTAAATAACAGCAGCATTGTGAAGGGCTTCTTAGTTTTCACCCGAGAACATTTATAATGCTCTGCTTCATGTACTTTCTCATTCTTCATACTCAATGATGGGGATGAAAATTAATTACTCTGGGAATGTGAACACCAGCTTGACAAATCGTTCTTCTCATTGCTAAATAATGTTCTCACTGGAAAAAGCTGGGGCCCTCTGGATACTCTTCTGTTGTCTCGCTCTCCTCCTTCTGCTGCCCTCAGCTCTTATTTTGAAAGGCTAAGACTGAATGAGGGTAATTGCTTTTAACTGTAGACCTGGGACTTAGATGTGCTTTATTTTTAAGCCTTCCTATATAAGGCATTAGGGGTAGACTTGATGTTCCCAGTTTTCCATCTCTGTAGCTCAGTCAAAGATGTCACTTTGATTTCTGATCAGCTCATGCCTAGGACATGGGATCTCATTTGTCTATAAAAGAGAGCTGTAAGCCCATTTGAAGTTTCAGCTGACTTATTGTTGTTTTTTGACCTTTGCTACTAATAGCTGGCAAAGAATAAAACCAGATACGTCAATCACTTTCTAGATGTCATAAACTATTGACTTTCTTGAAGGATTGCAATGCCTGCTTTATTGGTTTGTTGTACCACAGGAGAGGATTTACAGTGTCAAAACAATCAAAGCTGGTTTAGCCAGCATCACCCAGATTGGCTGTAAAGTAATTGCAATTAATTACTACACATTAATGGTAAATGAGCTGAAATCACACCAAGGAGAGAACATGAGCAGTTCTATTCTCGAATGCTCTTGGTACAGTATTCGACACTCTGTGAAGAGTTCATACCTAGTTTTCCTAACTTTTATTAAGCAGGAAACTACTTGATCTGTTTAACTTCAGAAGGAAGACTCTAACCTCCACTTTTCATGTCATCGGTGGTGTACTTCCATCCATCCTGAAGACTTTGAGATATTGGTGTAATTCTTGCCACTGTTGGGGATTTCCATTGTTCTTGATCCCATCTTCTTGAACATCCTCCTTCTGGTAATTTTTGTCTTATATTCTGATATAGGTGCTGTGGTGGTCTGAATGAGATGCTCCCCATTGTCTTGGGTACTTGAATTCTTGGTCCCTAGTCAGTGCTGGATGGGAAGGTTTGGGAGTGTGGCTTTGCTAGAGGAAGTAGTCTAATAGAACCCTCAAGGGGATGTTTTTCCAATATAAAACTTTAATTATGATATTTAGTCATTAAAAGTATAGACCTATTTTTAAAAATCACTTCAGATAACTGTTTGAACAGTAGATATTAGGATGGTTACAATGTACAAGAGTTAGCAAAGCACAGATATGGTTTCAGATACTTGTAGGGAAAGCAGCCACTTACATCAACATGCCTGTGGCACAACCCTTTTAAGGCTGTGATTTTGATGATTGTGTAGCATCCATAAAGTACTCTGAACATGTGAGCCATAGATATAATTAAAATGGGTGTAGTTAAAATTGGGTGTAATGATTATTTGTGATTTGTTATAGAATTAGTATAGAGAATTACCCTTTCCTACTAATACAGTAATAATTTGGGCTGTGCAATGAAATGTCTCAATATTTTTAAACTCCTGATTACCAGTTTTTCACAGAAGCTTCTGAATCTGATTTACTTTTGATGTCTGAGTTCTCACTTCTATTACACTGTAAGGAGATACTTTACAAAAGAAACAAATTACAAAAGAAAGGGGTACAGCTTTTGTAGTACCAAATTATGATCCCCGTTTAACCCTAGAAACTAAGCATGCAAATGTTTTTGTTAAATTTTGTTGAGTAAGCATCCCTAAGTCCACTCAGTGCCTGTAGCTTTCCTTGGTGGATGCCCCAAGTTCCTCCTATCTCCAACATCCTGGAGTCTGCATCTCAACTTAGGCTCCACTTTTACCGTTTCAGGGACAGCATGCTGAGAGGCTCTGCAGGAATTCTAACCCTGCTACATACACATTGTCAGGATCACATCATCTCCTATAGAATCCAATAGAAGGCTCCATGATCCATAACTGCTTCTTTCTACGTGCCTGAGAAATGATACCATGTATCTGATGCCACCTGCTCAAGCAGTAGTAGGGTCTCTTGAAGAGGTCATTAGTGAGGATGAGGCGATTTCAGTGAAGGTAGGCTTCTATCCAGTGTGATGCAATCCATTCAAAGGGGGAGATTTTGGACAGAAATATTATATGAACATGAATAAGGGGATAATACTTGCATAAGCTACATGATACACAAGACTACTAGAAAACATCCAGAAGTTAGTGGGAAGGCATAGAAGTGAAGTGTATCTTAAATTCCTCAGAAGGAAACAACCCTGCCAGGGGATCTGACTCCAGCTTTTCTTCAACAAGCTTCTGATGTCATAAGTGATAAACATAAAATAGAAAATTATAATGGTTCTTGCCTATGGATGTTGGCATAAGGACTAAGGGAGTCCACAGATACTAAACACTTAAAGCACTGCTTAGTATATAGGCCATTGATTTCTTCTCATTTACTAGTCTTCAAAAAACATATATAACTGGATATCATTTTCTATGCAGTGACCATGACTTACTTAATAATTCTTTGCTTTTATAAATATCATAAATGCTACTGAAATAAATAAATATTTATTTCATTATGTCAGGTTTATAAAAGCATGGTTCTTGTGCTAAAAAAATACTAGTATGTTTAGGTTCTTTGATGCCCCATGTTTTAAAATTCATACTCTGAATGGCTCTACTGAAGGGACCTCATTGTATAGTGACATCATCATCATCATTAAATACTATACTTAGCTAGTGTTTGCTTCTTTCATAAAGCCATCCTTTGATTGCTTTTGTTACTTACACTGGCAACGAGATAAAACAAAATCTATTAATGTTTAATGCTGGAAGTTGAGTACTATGTATTTATTTGATTAAAAAATAAAATAAAGTATAGCATCATGGAAAACAGAGCCTGCCATTGGAAAGAGAAATGAAGTTTGAGATCATTTGCACATGTTTATTTCCCAGAAGTTACTAGACTTTGTCAACTCTTTGCTGGTAAAATTTCATTTTCAACCTTACCACGGATGCCAAAGTCTTCCTCCTCCAGATAAATTGCTAAAACAATCTGCGAATGTTTTCCAGTGACATGTTTTCCAGCTACAAAGGCCTGGATCAGTACTGTATTTTGGAGACTGAAATAACGTTGCATTGAGTCTTTGTGACATGCCATGTGCTCAGACTTCCTGAGCACAAAGAGGGCAAAGAAAGGAGATGAGGGAAACAGGCTGGTGCTTTGTGTCTGCCATGACACAGACACATTCATCAATTGGCTCTGAGTAACAACCTGCTAATATAATATCATGGCTTAAAATAAACCATCTCACAGACAGTGGGTCTCAAAACGAGCCTTTGTCTTCAGGCCTATTTTGCTGGGAAAATTTTGTCTTAAAAGGCACTGACAAACAATAAAAGGAACTTTTTTTTTTCTTATTCAAGAGTTTAAAATAAATAACCAAAACAAAGATAGCAGAAGAAATGTTCTACAGAGACTTACTCATGGGCTATTCCTGGGATGTTCTTGGAGGTCCCTCCTCTCAGCTCACAAGAGCAATTCTGACTCCATGAATGGTGTGACTGACGCTTGTCTTTCCTCTTTCAGCCAGTCACTCACTGTACCTTGTCTTAGCTCTTCTGTTTCCCTCTTCCTTGTTTGTTTAACCTTTTTTGTCCTTTTGGGTGGAGACCTTTTCAAGACATTTCCCTTTTATCTCCCCCCATTTGTTGTCTATCTGGACAACATGAATATCAGATTTTAATCTCCTTAAGTGGAAATGCTGGCTGTGCACTGATCATCAGGCCCCCTTCCCCCTCCCTCTCTTCCTCCCCCTCCTCCCCTCCCTTCTCCTTTCATTGCCTCTACTGTTTGAGCTGTTTTAACTTTAGTATTTCATGTTAGTTTTCATGTTCCTGCCACTCATAGTGCCATCTGTGAGCTATCTGACAGGTACCTACAGACTGATCTCAATTGCTATGGTTTGAGAGTCATTTCTCCTAGGGATGAGGGCAGCTCCACAGTCCTTTCCAAACTGGCAAACTTAAACATTTCTGCAACTGGAAGTAAATCTTCTCTAATGCTAGAAGAAACTGTTTTACCATCTCCTAGACCATTTTTTTTAAGTGACTGGACAGCTTTCCTTGCAATCTAGACAGGGCTTTCATTCCACTATGATTCTCAGCCTTTGAAATGATGAGAAAATTAAATGAGTCCCATTAATATCCAACTCAATGAAAAATTAAGTTAGGATATGGAAATATTTAAACAAAAAAATTCTAAATGCTTACTTTTTATAAACACAATTATTTTTATATATAGGTGTTTCTAGGGAAGTGTCAAAAAGGAGACTTGATCAAAATATCCTGAAATTGGGAGGGTAGAGGCAGGTGGATTAGAAGTTTGAGGTCATCCTGGGTTAAACGAGAGTTTGAGGTCGGTCTTATCTGCATGAGACCTTTTCTAAAAAAATAGTATACTGTCAGGAAGGGTTTGGAGGGAGGAAAGGGAAAATTGTTGTAATCATATTGCAACAATGATGACTGTCATCATCATAATAAGAATAATAAAGGAGATTTTGGAAGTATAACAGGATGTGGTGAGATAGTTATTCTGGATGTTGGGACATTCGGAAGACCTACATGCCATCAAAGAAGGAAGGCACCACGATGTCCTGTGCATGGGAACTGAAATGCTTCTATTGGCTGAATTGTGTCCCTCTCAAAATTTATGTGAAGCCTAGCATCCAGAACTTCAGAGTGTGACACTATTTGTTAGTAAAGTAATTAAGTTAAAATAAGTCCATTTGTGTGTTCCCTAGTCCAATCCACTCCATTCTTATACAAAGACAAGAGGACATTGGAAAGACACCAAAGCACACGGCCAAGTGAGCACATAGTGAGAGGTGGCCATCTGCAAACCGGCGTGTGAGCCCCAGGAGAAGCTGCACCAGCTGATACCTTGATCAGAGCTGTAAGGGAATAAATTTCAGTTGTTTAAGCAACCCAGTGTGTGGTGTTTCTCAATGTAGCCTGAATACAAAAATACACTGCCTGCATGTGGAAAAAATGAAAAGGAGCAAAAATCCTGACTCACCAAGGTCAGACCTGTGTCCTCTGGTGTCAGGTGTGTGACTCTGGAAGGAGAAGTCTCCTGTTCTTTCCTGCTTCCCTTATCTATCATCCACTTGGAAGTGAGCAGTGGGCCATTGGGGCTGAGAGGTGGCTCAGAGATAAGAGTATACACTGCTTTTGCAGAGTACCTAGGTTCAGTACCTACCTCCAAATGGCAGCTTACAACTATCTGTAAGCCCCATTCAAGAGGATGCAACACTGTCTTCTAGACCCTACTGTCATCAGGAACAAACCCAGTGAACATATATACATGGAGGTACCTATACATTCACATAAAAATGAATATTTTAAAATAACTTTTACATTTTAATTAAAATACTATTATATCATTTATCAGTTCCTCTCATTCCCTCCCTCTCAAATCCATGGCCTCTTTTTCTTTGATTTTTGTGATATATAGATATCACACACACACACACACACACACACACACACACACACACACACACACATATATATATATATATATATATATATATATATATATATAAACTTCTGAGTCCATTTAGAGTTGATTGTATGTCTATGACTTCAGAGCTGGCCACTAGTATTAGATAAACACAAGTCTTTCCTTGGGAATGGCTAATCCTCTCTTTGGGCAGTGGTTAGTTGCCTATAGTTCTTTGTCTAGGAGTTCAGCCCCTGAACATTCCCCACCTTCAAGTTAGGATATCTATTAGTGTTGCCATTACTTGGGTCTAGTGGGTGTAGCTTCTGTGTCATTTCTAGGAAACGCAATCCCACAGTAGGTGTTTCATTCCCCTAGTACAATCTTTTCACCCATTCTTACTCGATGTTCCTGAGCCTCAGCTGCTGGGATTGTGCTATATATGCATCTACTGGGGACTGGGAACCCTGAAATAATTTGTTTTCTGCATTTTGACAAGTTATAGTTTTCTAAGATGCTCTCTGCTGCAAATAGAAACTCCTTTGTTGAGGGGTGAGAGCAACATTTATTTGTTATTAGAGTATAAGGGTAAATATTTAGAATGCAATTAAGAATTATATTAGTCTAGTAAAGTTGTGGTAGGAGATCTTCTGAGACTCTTGACTTCACTAGCCTTTGGAAGTTGGTAGTTGGCAAGGTTTCAAGTACTGGGCATGTTTTCCCTACTATTGAGTGGACCTTATGTCTAATTAGAGAGCTGTTGGTTACCACCAAGATATAAATGCCACTATTGCACAGTTAAGGATGTTTTGCCATGGTAGTCATTGTGGCGGATGAAAGGTACTGTAGTAGGGTAAGATTATTGATTGCTTCCTTCACTTGGCAGCTTGAATAGAACCTTTTGCTGTTATGAAAAGCTAATATAATGAGAGCCCCCCTTCAGGGAGGGGCTTTCAGTCAGATCCAGCTCAGATATTCCAAGTGCTGTGCCTGAAGGTACACATCCTCTTCAACAAGGAGAAACTTCTGAAACCAAGAAAGCAAAGGAGGGCCATAAGGGTAGGTAGCCCCAGACAGAGGATTAGAGGAAAAAATAAATTTTAAAAATAAGTCATATCTGTGAAATATTAAATTCATTCTGCTATATAACAGGAACTGAAAAGTAATTATTTTCCTTGCAAGGTGACTCATGTGGCTCACCAAAGAAAATGACTTATGATTAGTTGCCAAACCAGACTAGTAGATTTGATGGAGAAATTTTCTGATCAGTAGTAAAAATTTTGGCATCCTGTGGATTATATTAGTTAGGTGGATATATAGAATTTTTATACTGTTTTATCCTGGCTAACTCTTTGGCTAGCATTATGGAATGGGGCTTATTGTAGATTCTTTATTCCCAAATCTTTAGTTACTTTCTTTTGTAGCTTCAGTGTTGAGCTGTGGACATCATACTTGGGGAAGTTTGTCAACTTTGTGTAGGAAAGTTGAGGGGTTAAAAGAACATTGGTGATTTAACATGGTCCTGTAGTTACTAGACCAAGATACCTTCCTTAGACTACAGTATTAAATCACACCTTTATTCCCAAGGTCAAACATGCTTTAGGATACTTCTTTGAACTCTGAATATATTTCTGGTAATGCATTACCTCCTTTTCCTTTGTTTTTAGCATATGCTCTTGTCTTGTCATGTTCAGTTTGGAATTACTGGGAGGAAAATACATGCACTAGCTTCTAGAGAAGTTATGGCTTTAATAGGATTGTTGTCAGTCTTACATGTAAACTGAGAAAGTCCTGACAATGTGAACATCTGGGCCATGTGATAATCTCCTCAATGTTCGTAAACATTATAAATGCACTAAGTGGGAAGAAAAGGCTGACACTACTATACTTGGTTATACACTATGATTGATCTCTCTTTTCAGTACAGCATTGAAGCTGTAATTGCATAAGGGAAACACGCCACCCCCACGAATAACACACCATTTGGAAATCAGCAAGGCTCTCTGGGCAGCGGGGTATATTTCTTCTGTGGTGTTAGGAGCATCAGAACATTTTCCCTCTGATTTTGAAAAGGCCAGCTGCTCTGATGTTTTGGGAATATTCCCATATGTTTTGAATGGAGAAAAATGAAATGAAGCCAAACCAAAGGCTTTTGACTTCATGAAAGAGACAAGGCTTTTCAAAACTTTCTCAACCAGAAAGTTTATAATTAGAGTATTAATTTCCTGGAGGGAATTTCTGGTTCTTTGTATAACTTAAAGGACAAATTTTTGATCTATTCTCTCATAGGATTTTTGTTTTGAACTTAGAATTAGTGGCCCAATGAACCAAAAATAGCCCCCAATGGTTGGCTTAAAAGCTAATTTGTGAGCCATCAGAAATATATTAAACATGAATGAGTAGTACTCAAAACTCAGAGTCTTACAGCCATCAGGAAATGTCTAAATGTACTTTATGGAAGAGTAAGGTCATGTTTGTGTATGAGTTCACTGCTCTGAAGACGCTTGTCTCAATAGTGCTAAGAGTAGACGATATAAAACCTAAGAGAGACAGGCCACCTTCTATCCCAAGAACCCAGTACTGGGCTAAATGGCCTGCAACCTCTGGATCTGTCTGGCTCAGAGGTCAGCCATCTTCTCTCACATCTGGGATGATAATTTTTCCATGAGTCCATACAGTTTCTTCAGGGTCTGTGAAGCAAGAGAGGAGTTGACCAGGCTTGGAAAATTTATATGAACTTGGATGAAAACTGCATCAATATGGAAAAATGTGTTTCTTAGGGCATTTTGTCTGGAGGTGACCTCCATTTCTAGAAATTATGTATAGACTTGAGCCTATGAAATGTGTATGCTGCTTGTAGTTTAAAGAAGGGTTAATTTGAGCCACTTGTTTGAGATAAAGAAGAAAACAGATGCAGATTATGGGTCACTTCCTTGTGTTTTTCAAGACAGTAGGAACAAAGGCCTCATTTGAAATTCTAAGGGTCACATGTATTCTCTAATATTCCATTTTTAATACTTTCAGGATTTGTTTATATGTGTGTGTGCATGGATGTTTTGCCTTCACGTGTATACGTGTACCACATGTGATACCGATATTCATTAAGATCAGAAGAGGGTGTTGTATCCCCTGAAACTGGAGTTACAGATGGTTGTGAGCTGTCATGTGGGTACTGGGAACCAGACCTGGATCTTATGCAAGAGCAGCAGGTGCTCTCAACCACTGAACCATCTCTCCCAGGCTTCCCTGTTTAGGCTCTCATTTTTGAATACCCATTTGAAGGAGCTTCCTGCACATTTGCTTTCTTGGCTGAGAGGAAATATCCAAGTGTAAAGGCTTGGTTGGAATTTGTAGTTAGATACATTACTGTGTTATTTAGGGTTTCTATTGTTGTGATGTATAGCACACAAACAAAAACAAAGTGAAAAGAGAAGAGTTTCTTTTAGCTTACAACCACTCATTATAGTCCATCATTGAAGGAAGCCAAGGCAGGAACTTGGAGGCAGGAACTGATGCAGAGACTATGGAGAAACATTGCTTTCTGGCTTGCTCCTCATGGCTTGCTCAGACTGTTTTCTTATACATTCCAGGACTACCTGCTTAGTGGTGGCCCCACCCACAGCGGGTGGAGCTTGCTCACATCAGTCATTCATCAAGAAAGCACTCCATAGGCCAATCTAAGAAGAACAATTTCTCAGTTGAGGTTCCTCTTTTCAGATTGCTCTAGCTTGTGTCAAGTTAACAAAAAACTAACCAGGACAGTCACATTTAATTTAAGTGGGAACAGGGATATCTATCAATTGTTTGGGTGTCATAGATAATATGGCTTAGTTGTTGGTGATAAAACTAATAAATAACAATGAAGACATTTGCTGCCACAGGAGGCTAAGCCCTTCTCCCTCCCATCCTCCCCTACCAACTCCCCCACTAAAACCCTACCTATCACATATCCTTTCTGCTCCCCCTGGATGGTGAGGTCTTCCATAGGGTGTCATCAGAGTCTATCCTATCCTTTGGGATAGGGCCTAGGCCCACCCCCATGTGTCTTGGCTCAGGGAGTATCCCTCTATGTGGAATGGGCTCCCAAAGTCCACACCTATGCTAGGGATAAGTACTAAACTACTATGGGAGACTGATAGGTTTCTGAGGTTTCCTCACTGAAACCCATGTTCCTGGGGTCTGGGTCAGTCCCATGCTGGTATTCCAGCTATCAGTCTGGGGAGCAAGAGTTCCCCGATGCTCAGGTCAGCTGTTTCTGTGGGTTTCATCAGCCTGGTCTGGACCCCTTTGCTATTCACTCATCCTTCTCTGCATCTGGATTTCAGTTCAGTTCAGTGATTAGTTGTGGGTGTCTGCTTCTACTTTCATCAGCTGGTGGATGAGAGCTGTTAGGTGGCATATAAGTCAGTCATCAATCTCATTATCAGGGGAGTGAATTTAAGGTAGCCTCTCCTCTGTTGCTTAGATTGTTAGCTGGTGTCATCTTTGTAGATCTCCAGACCTTTCCCTAGTGCCTGATTTCTCTGTAAACCTAAAATGTCTCCCTCTATTATGGTATCTCCATTCTTGTTATCTTCTATTCTTTGCCTGACTCAACCTTTCTGCTCCCTCATGTCCTCTGCATCCCTTCTCTTCTCCCCTTCTCATTCTCCTAGCTTCCTTCCCTCTCTTCCAGTGCTCCCAATTTGCTTAGGGGATCTTGACCCTTTCTCCTTTTCCAGGGGACCATGTTTGTCTCTCTTTGTTTACTAGTTTCTCTGGCAGTGTGGATTGTAGGCTGGTAATCCTTTACTCTGTCTAAAATCCACATATGAGTGAGTACATACCATGTTTGCCTTTTTGTGATTGGATTACCTTGCTCAAAATGGTTTCTTCCAGTTCCATCTATTTTCCTGCGAATTTCAAGATTTCATTGTTTTTTGTTTTGTTTTGTTTTGTTTTGTTTTTTCCCTGCCTGAGTAGTACTCCATTGTATAAATGTACCACATTTTCTCTATCCATTCTTCGGTTGAGGGGCATCTAGGCTGCTTCCAGGTTCTGGCTATTACAAATAGTGCTGCTATGAACATTGTTGAACAGATGTTCCTGTTGTATGAATGTGCTTCTTTTGGGTATATGCCTAAGAGTGTGGAATTGCTGGATCTTATGGCAGACTAATTCCCATTTTCTTGAGGAGTCACCATACTGATTTCCAAAGTGGCTGTACAAATTGGCACTCCCACCATCAGTGGAGGAGTGTTCCCCTTTCTCCACATCCTCTCTAGCATGAACTGTCATTGGTGTTTTTGATTTTAGCCATTCTGCCAGGAGTAAGATCGTATTTCAGAGTTGTTTTGATTTGCATTTCCCTGATGGCTAAGGATGTTGAACACTTTCTTATGTGTCTTCAACCATTCTAGATTCCTCTGTTGAGAATTGTCTATTTAGTTCTGTACCCCATTTTTAATTGGATTTTTGGTGTTTTGGAGACTAGCTTCTTCAATTCTTTGTATATTTTGGAGATCAGCCCTCTATCAGATGTGGGGTTGGTTAATATCTTTTCCCAGTCTGTGGGCTGCTGTTTTGTCTTGCTGACTGTGTCCTTTGCCTTACAGAAGCTTCTCAGTTTCAGGAGGTCCCATTTATCAATTGTTGATCTCAGTGTCTGTACTACTGGTGTAATGTTCAGGAAGCAGTCTCCTGTACCAATTAATTCAAGGTATTTCCCACAATTTCTTATAGAAATGTTTTATTTTATGGCTCAAGATACAAGAACCCAAAGAGCTTCTGTTGATTTAGGTAACTGAGCTACTAAGGGGGCAACCAGGAAGAGAAAATTGCGTTGCTTATTGCCAGGTACAAAGCCTTTATGCTCCATTGTGCTGCTTTCTTGGTCACAGTGTCTATAGACACAATGGGAAAGGAGGCACCATTCTGCTCTTTAAGGGGTGTGTGTGTGTGTGTGTGTGTGTGTGTGTGTGTGTGTGTGTGTGTGTGTGTTTCTGTATGTCTGTATCTCTGTGTGGGTATGTTTCTGTGTGGTTGTTTCTCTTCCTATGTATGTATGTATGTATGTATGTATGTATGTATGTATGTATGTATGCATGTATGTGTGTGTTCCTGTGTATGGTCCTTGTGTGGATGTTTCTGTGTATTTTTTTGTATGTATGTGTGTTTCTGTGTCACTCTGTGTGTGTGTGTAATTCTATGTGTGTGTTTGTGGGGGCAGTATTGCCACATGTGTTCTGGTACCCACAGAAAGCAGAAGAGGGAGTCAGATAGCACAGGACTGGAACTACAGAATCTTGGGATCCACACAGCAAATACACATGCTGGGCACCAAAGCCTGATCCTCTGTAGAACAGTACATGCTCTTAACTGATGAGTCACCTCTCTAGTTCCATGATGGTACCATTTTGACTTAAAAGATGGTTAAATCTTCAATACTTTGGTTTCATTTTCTGCTATTGTATACTTCTGTTATCTCTTCTTCCCTTTGAGGGTAAGAACATAGCACTTCAAGGTACCATAGGCCATCTCATATATATGGGTATGTTACTTTTTCTTCAGAGATGGGAAAACATCATAATGTATGAAAGAATAATAAAGGGCATGCAATGCTTGCACAGATACTGAAACATGATTATAGAATTATTGATGGAGGATGTCCTTCTATTTGTTGTGAATATATGTTTCTGTTATTGGTTGATGAATAAAACACTGATTGGCCAGTAGCCAGGCAGGAAGTATAGGCAGGGCTACCAGATGAGGAGAATTCTTGGGAGAGGAAGGCAGAGAGTGTGCTGCCAGGGAGACTCCACATAACCGCTGAAAGAATAACAGGTCCTGGCAGTCTCCAGTAAGATAAGACCATGTAGAAATACAATGATTAATAGTTATAAGTTAATAATTAAGAGAGAGCGCACCAGTAAGAAGCCTGAGCCATTGCCCAAACAGCTTATAATTAATATAAACCTCTGAGTGTTTATTTGGGCCTAAATGGCTGCAGGACCAGGAGGGATGGAAAATCCATCTTCAAATCTCCATTGCTAGCTTAGATATAGGAGGAGTTGGAGTTTTACTAGAAGCACTCTAACTCTTGTCTCTTGGCTGTCTTCTGTCACAAGAGGGTGACACAGGGAGCAGACTCAATTAGAAAGTAGAAGCTGCCTTGCTTCACACAACCCACTGCCCAGCCATCAAGCTGAGTCTTTGCTGAATCCAATTGTTTAAGACCCAGAAATCCCCCTGTGTCTAAACAATCCTGTAGAGTACTAGTTACTGGATATTGTCATGGGTGCTGCTAAAGCTATGTGCACCAGAATGACAGAGTGGTGCCACCAGAACAATCCTCAGCTTTAGATCAAATCAGACCATGCTGTGTGGACATGGAATCTGAAGCTTGTGTGTCTCACTAGGGCTTCTCACAGCTAGGGACACTCTCCTAAGAAATGACACATCTACTGCTACAATTTCAGACTGTTTAATTAAAAACAAAAAAAGGCAGCTGGACATGATAGTGCATGTCTGTAATCCTAGCCCACAGGAGGCAGAGGGAGGAGAATTAGTAATCTGAGGCCAACATAAAATATACACATTCAAAAATATCCTTGTTTGCTTATAGAGATGCCACCACAAAACAAATAACAAATGATCCAGGCTGTAACTCAGCAGTAGAATTCTTGCCTAACATGCAGCACAAAGTCCTAGGTTTCATCCCAGCATGCAAAACAAATGAACGAAACAAATGTTGTGTCTTTGACAATTGATTTTGTGACACAATCAATTTAGTCTTGTAAACTATGTATACTTACATATTTGTGTGGTATACATTTGTAGGGGTGTGTGTGTGTGTGTGTGTGTGTGTGTGTGTGTGTGTGTGTGTGTGTGTGTGTGAAGAATGGGAAATGCTGAACATGATGTAATGTGTGAAGCTGATGGTTTATCTCAGTCATGAAATTTTATACTGTTTTGTATACTTTATAAGTCAAGATACCTTATAGTTTTTAGGATATTGATATGGCTGGAGAGACAGTTGAGTGTTTATGAGCGTTCATTGCTCTTTTAGAGGATCCAGGTTCTATTGACAGCACCTACATGGAGGCTCACAGCCATCTGTAGCTCCAGTTCCAGGGGATCCAATGCCCTCTTCTGGCTTTCATGGGCACTGCATGCATGTGGTACATAGCTATTGATGCAGGCAAAACACTCCCATACATAAACCCTCCACAGGTGTGTCTGTTGCATCAGTCATTATCCAAAGAGTCTTGATTATTAAACTAGCTAAATGTACACAAAAACACTGTGATGAAATTGAGATTGCCCCTTACTTGCATCATGACCAGCTAGCTAGCCTGATACAATGACACTGATGCCATGTCTTGGTCAGCTAAGGCCACTGTGACAGAAATACCATAGACAGGGTGTCTTAAGCAGCAGGAGCATACAGCTCATAGTTCTGCTGGAAATTCAGTAAAGATAGGAGAGAGAGAGAGAGAGAGAGAGAGAGAGAGAGAGAGAGAGAGAGAGAGAGAGAGAATTCTCAAGTTATTTTATAATCAACATTAATCCACTTACATAGTACAGCCCTTAGGGCTGGAGAGGTGGCACAGTTGGTAGCATGCATGCCCAGCATATGTGACACTGGATTTGGTTCCCAGAGCAGAATAAACCTGGTGTGGCGAAGTTTGCCTGTAATCCTGGCACTTGGAAGGGGAAAACAGTAGGGTCAGAAGTTCAAGGTCATCCTCAGCTACAATGTGACTTGAAGACCAGCCAGGGGTAATGAGATCTGGGTTAAAAAAAAGAGAAAAATATAAAGAGTGAGGTTTTCACAACCTAAATACCTTCCATCAGGTCCCATGTCCTAACCTTTTTTGCACGAGAGTTTCTGACACAATGTCTTTGGGGGACACATTCAAGTCATAGCAGGCACTGTCCCCACCATTGGAGTGTCTTACCATTGGAAAATGTACACTTTGCTCTTAGTCATTTCCAAAAGCCCTCGCTGCCAAATACTATAACAGATGGGAAGAGAGCTTCAACATATGGAATGTGGAAATACATAAGTATAAGATTCATAGTATGTTGGCAAAAAGTCATGGTCTCCTGGGCTAGAGACAGGGCATACATAGCTTATTATTTAATTTTATTATATTTTTATCAGAGTCAATGCCTGTGCCAGATCATCAGATTTCTCTGCCTGTCCCTGACCCTGAGTTCCCATAGGACACTGTAAACAGGGCCAGGTGATCTATGCACATGCACAGGGTTGGCTGATCAAGGGGATGCTGAGTTTAGGGAATCAAGTTTCTGTGTTGGTGGGAAGTAAACACATCCCCACTCTACCTTAGTGGAAAAACGTCTTCCATGACTCTATGAACATCCTTGAAAACATTGTCTGGGACAATGAGCTATCCATACCTTTACTTTGAAGACATTAAGAGTGTCAAGAGACTTGTTCAGAATTGGTTCTCCAAATTTATTTCCTTATTTTCTATTTCTTGGCATCTGAAAAGAGTCTCCCTTTTCGATAACATTGTCATCTTAGACTCATGACCAGAACCAACACAGAGAAATAATTTTTTACATTGGTTACTTCAGTTACATCAGCTTTTTATAGATGGCCTGATTGACTGTATAGAAATTGGCCACTAATATTGCCAAAAGTAACAGATGTGAAATCAGCCCATGGAAAATGTTTTCCCCATGAACCAAGGTTTGAGCATCAAAAAGTACAGACTCAGGTGAAGTCTACTTAGAAAGGTCAGGACCAGGAAACCTTGGGGCTCAGTTCCAAGATGGCCCACACTGAGTGCAGCAGTTGGGTAGCTGCCCAGGTAGCAGATGCAACTCTTGTCCTACCCAGGGCTAGCTTCCTGGCCAGGGTCAGCTAGGCCAGTCCCTGAGACCTATTTTCCATGCTCATTGCCCTCTTTGTATTCTCTGAGAAGATTGTCCCATGAATGTCATTGCCCAGATTCCATTGAGAGGCATTTGCAGGATTGAGAGTGAGGGCAGAGAAGGTGGAGAACTTTCTGAGAGAGCTGTGTCTCTGACTTCCCAGGTCAAACTTCTATTATCACATAGTTCTTTTTCTGTAGTTCTGGGTGTATGGATAATAAAGGCCACCATTGTTGGTGGTGTCAGGGCCTTCAAATTCCTCAGTGTTTCTCTTTGCTCTACTCAGCCTCTTTGATTTTTAATATCTCAATATCTCAAGTCCGACTCTTTTTTTTGTTTTGTTTTGTTTTTTGAGATAGGGTTTCTCTGTATTGCTTTAGAGCTTGTCCTGGCATTCACTCTGTAAACCAGGCTGACCTCGAACTCACAGAGATTCACCTGCCTCTGCCTCCTGAGTGCTGGGACTAAAGGCATGCACTACCAATGCCCAGCATCTTTTGAGTTGTTTTCTATTTATCTCTGGACTGGGATTTAAAATGTTACAGCTACAAAAGGAAGATTGAACACCAGTCTCTAAACACGCAGTCAGCTGTTTCTATGAGTCATGTAAAGCCTGGCAGTAATGTCGTGAGGTTGAGACCATTATTACTCCCTTAATGATAAAACCACAGTGCAAGAATCTAGCATTTTCAGCAAGCAGAAGCTTAAACCCAAATGGTTGGACTGCGAAGCCTTCTCCTTACCACTGTCCTGTAAGGCACATCTCTGGGATTCCTACTGCATCCTACACAGAGGCCTGAGATTGTAATCAGAGACAGAAGTAGCCTCTCAGGAGGGAAGTCACAAAGGGAGAATTATCAGTGAAGCTCTTCAATCTCTCGTGGTTTTAGTCTAAGATTGTCCTTACCCATAGGTTAGATTAAATCCATATTTTTAGGTTAATACCCAGTTAACAGTGAGAAGGGCTATGGAGACAAAATCAGTAATTCCTTCTGTCCAGGTTTGAAGCTTTAGAGTTGAATGTTGTTTATAAGTAGACATGTGTATATATCCGAGAATAGAGAAATCATGACATACTGAGAGTTCTTAGTGGAGATCAAACCTTGTTAGAGTGTCGACATGTTTTTGAAAGAGAGACACTCATTAGTAAAATGAATTGAATCAAACAGAATAAAAATAGTGTGTGCAGCTGGCTGCTGATCTGACTCTCAGATGTCTGGCACTGTTAACTTTCCTAAGCAACATTGACATGGGAAACAAACAACAGCACCAAAACTCCCCTAACTAGCTATTGATCCAAGACAACAAAAATAGTTCATAACATACGGGGGATCATTTTATAACTAAAAGGAAAATCAGAGATAAGTAACTCAGTCCTCATTGCAGACCGAGCCCACAGGCTCTGAACAAGGTAGTGAAAGATTAGTAAAAGAGTATTTTCAGCATCTATATAATAGCTCATTCCAGAAAAGGGGCTGGTTATTCTCATCTGTCAACTGGCCAGAATAGAGACAAAAGTCCAGAATAATGGGGAGAGATAGTGTCCATAGAGGCAGAGAGGGACAGAAGAAAGATGTCAGTTGACTCCAGAGCTGGTGACCACTGCTGTGCTGTTGAGCTCAGCTTTGCATCTCTGATTCCTTTCAAACAGCACAAGGAGGGACTCTATGGTCACCAGCAGTCTTTTTCCCCAGCATCTTCTCATCAGTCCACTAACCCTGCCTTGGTTCTTTTCTGAGTGCCACAGAAACTGCTTTTGGAAAACAATAATAATATTTAAGGAAGGTGGCTCATAATTCCTCCCACTTGGGGATTGTTGACAACCATGTACAACTCTAAAATGCTTGAATATGGGACATGGGATTTCGTTTAATACAGTCTGTGCTTTGAAATCTTTGTCTCTGTTTCAGAGACATTTCATGGGGAATATCCCGCTGCATTCTGTCTCTCCAAAGCAGACAAGGGTGCATCATGGAGTCACTTGTCTCCTTTACAGTTGGATAACCTAAAGAGAAGTTAATAGCATTGATATGACCAGGGTGAGTGAGATACCTGGGTAGTGATGCCAGAAATCTACAGCTTCCCGGCTACTGAAACTGGGGGATGGGTGAGAGTCTCCACAGCACAGACACTGCCAATACAAGCTGACCCAGAGGAGTGGCAGGCATGAGTGCCTGGTCTCCCTCTCTTTCTTCCTCTGATCTTAGGATGCCTCTGCTCCATGCTGGTGTTGCCTGAAGGTAAGAGATGAAGTAGAGACCAGTAGATATTTCGTTTGCTATGCTGACAGGTCAGAATCCCACAGTGTGGAAGGGTATGGAGGAGATCTGAGGAGCAAAAAAAAGACAGATATGCAGCAAACACCCTAAATTCTCACCATGAAGCTTACTAAATAAAAGCTACATAAATACGTAAGATTTGTGCTGATGTTTAAAAGGCCAGCACAGAGCAATCACCTGAATACAAAGAACAGAAACATTTTACATTATTTTTGTTGAATAAATAGTACTTTAAAGAAGCTGCCCCCCCCAGGAGACCCTGACTCAGATAAATCTGTTCCCGAACTTTGTGCAAGCAGCTAAGTGAGTCTTAAGTTATATTTCAGTTGAGCGCTGTTTAGCAGAAACAGCAGAAAATGCTGCTGTGCCCAGTTCACTCTTGGCTGAAAAATATGCAAAAGTGACTTGACCGGTCTTGCAGAGAAAATGATGACTCTAGAAGTTAAACACGCACTGGGCAAACTTGATCCCCTACAGCAGATTATTTTGAGGAAAGAACAATCCATCCTCATCTGTTCAGAGTCAACAAAAGAATCTAGACCCAGAAGGACTGGGGTAGTGTCCTCAGGCAGTTGCACCCACCCCTCCTGGAAGTCCATCAATTTCTGCAAGGCATGAGTTCATCTTTAAAGTGGTTGGATATGTTGATTTCAAGGCTCCTGTATTGACTGAGCCCCTGTTTTCTGTTCCACCTTATGCTAAAGTTTCTATATGGTTTTCTCATTCACCTTGGAATAAGGCTTGCAACATTATAGTCAGTTTTTTTTTCTAAGCAACAAGTGAAAATGCCAAGTCACCTGCTGTGTCTCACACCCACAGGAAGGTCCTGGCACATATCTTAGTGATAAGTGCTTGGTAAGTCCTTGCTGCTGGGCTCACTTAGTAAACTGTTATTGTTGATCATGTTAGTCTGTGCCTGGATTAACAGGAAAGTGAACTGCCTCTGGAACTAAGCCAGTGTGGCTAGGTTGAGGCATGTGTGTGTTGATCTTATAAGTTCCCATTAAAATAAAATGCAGTGGTAACTGCTAAGAAGTAATTGTCAAAGATGTGATGCCACATGTCTATAGTTCAAGCACTTGGGAGGTCGAGGCAGGAAGATCCTGAGTTTGAAGGCAGCCTGGGACATGCAGTGTGTTCCAAGACAGCTAGGACTACATAGTGAAATCTTGTCTCAAAAGGAAAGTGACTGTACAAACTCCCAAGGTGCCACATTTGTACTTATTCATAGTAATTTTATATAGGAATGGGTATACATATACTTATAGGTATGTTTCTGATTTACTCTCAAGCTTTTATGTGCTTAAAAGTGAAATATCACAGAACTATTCTGAGAAAAATAGATACATGCTTCAAGTGTTGACCTTGAAGAGGCAGGCTTTGGAGTTCAGGGAAGCACAGAACATTTGTTTGTCATTTACTCAGACGTGGGAAGTTTATTAAGCTCCCATTATATTCCAGGCAGAACACACACACACATACACACACACACACACACACACACACTCATGCACACACATGCTATTTGTAGACTGGAAATTCTGCTGGGTACTCTGGAGGCAATGTCCTTTAAAGTAGAACACACTATTCTGAAAGGTGTAGATATAACTGGTGAAGTAACCTGTTTACAGAACATGAGAGTGCTTCTGGGAGGTTAATGTGTCTCTAGCCACATAGGGCATGGATTACACGCAGGACCCGGGACAAAAAAGAAATGGCTTCTTAATACAAGGCTATTGAGAGAGGCTGTGGAGAGGGCTCAGGGGGGAGCATGCTGTTCTTCCAGAGGCTGTTTGGAGTTGGGTGACTTGCACCCACCCACATCAGATGGTTCATAACTGCTACTGACTCCAGTTCCAGGGAATCTGATGCCCTCTTCTGGCTTTCATGGACATACACACACACACACACACACACACACACACACACACACACACACACACAGAGCATACACTCGCACACACAAATAAATAAAAATTAATCTTAAAAGAGCATTTATGGGATTTTCTGAATGGCAGTTAGCAAAGTGTTACTCTGAGTGCTATCTCCTATGCCCAACACAGGTCAAACACCCATGATACTGGCCCTGGCCACCCAGAATGCATTCATTAAATCATTGAACAGAAAAATCCAGAGAAAATGAGCAATAAAATTGAGTATAGTCAGAGTGAGATTTTTCCTGGATTCTTAAGGAAGCCATGTATGTAAATAATTAATTCATTATCAGACATTTATTGAATTGCATGCAATTAGAGGTGTGTGTGTGTGTGTGTGTGTGTGTGTGTGTGTGTGTGTGTGTGTGTTCCATACATGATTGTCACATTAAAACTTACAGATAGAGGAATTTTCTGCTACCCTATAAGTCTCTGGCTATATGCCTGTATCTCAGGTACAAACATCATTTCTTACTCTGGGTTATCTGACTAAGAGTCCCAAGTTGTCCCCGCCATTCCAAAGTGCCACTTGGGATCTTAATTCCCTGATTAAAAATGTAAAAGGGTAAATCCTTTTTATTATAGAACGAGATTTAGTGTGAATTTTAAGTGACATCTTTACTCTAAAATTTTGTTGAAAACCAAACATTAAAGATGCCACGTGGAGAAGACAGCTTGTTTCTGTTTCCAAGGCATGTATCACTAGCAATGCTGTTGAATTGGCTTTTAACAATGCATAGTCATTAGTGAGCTACGACTAAAATAGCACAAAGCGATTCTCTACTGAAGTGAAATACGGTAATCGGTTGAGGGGAATACAGGGTACAAGTGGTATTTGTGGAACCTGTGACCATATCAGCTTCCATGGATAATGAAAGAGGAAGGCTGCGACTGGAAGACAAGACAAAGCCCTCACCTGCATCCTTCAAGTTTGTGACTCTATTGCAAAGGGTGCAGTACATCGAGCTTTGATTTTTAAATTGCTGTTCAAAGTAGATAATAAGTTTTTTTTTCTAATTTAGGAATTCTGCTGGTTTATGACTTCCTGAGAAGCAAACCAATTATCTAGGAAAAGGTTATTTTACTTTTTTTCAATTTGGCAATGAACTGTGCTTGATAATATCTTGCCTGTAGCTTACATAACCATTTTTTCACCATTTCTCAGTTACCTAAAAGACAACAGACTTGTTGGGCTTATTTTAAATATATATATAATATATATATATATATATATATATATAGAGAGAGAGAGAGAGAGAGAGAGAGAGTATATATTATATATCTATCCTGATTTTACACTCTTTTTTCATGAAAAACTTTTTATTGTCTTCACTTTTATGTGATCTTCAATAAGACTGTCAACACATTATTGAGTTTGAACTACAAGTATCAGCAAATGTTGAGAGAGGTATTGTTATTTCATCACAGATGCTGTTCCTAACAGTGGCCCATTTTTTTGTATTCCCATATAGATTACATTGTTTTGTATATTTATTTAATGTATTACATATATATCTTTGAAGAAGGTTCACTTTCATCTTCATGGATGAAAATAAACTTTATGTAATTATATACATGATTACATAGGTTTTCTGTGAAAGAGAAAAGGAAGATTCCAGAAGCTGCCATCCTGACTTGTTTCTATTTGTATTATTTACTTTCTTGGTCACACTAGACTCTTGAAGAGTTAGGCAGTGTTTCAGCTCTATGTTCATCCATGGCGCGGCTCCCTCTGTGCCTATTGTGCCCATGGCTGCAATGGATTCAGTACAGCCACACTAAAGGGAGAACTAAGTCTGGAATTGATATTTCATAAGAACCAAGAAATTAAATTCACTCTGAGGTTCACAAGGTAAATGTGTTTCATGGTTAATCAATGGTAATTTTCCTTAAACTTTTTGAAATCAGTAAAGCTGATTGAGATAATTGACTCCTTTTACCTCTTAAATACAGTACAAAGAAAAGTCTAATTCTTATTCACTTCGCTATAAACTCTGGTGCCTTTTATCCTCAGAACAGTTTTGAGGCAAATAGACAAGGAGGTATTAGTGGGTATGTAAAGGGTAGTGCGACTCTCTGCTTTTTTTTCAATAGTGAGTAGCAGGCAGTATGCTCAGAGTGACTGACAAATGTCACCTACTGAATGGGACATCCCATTGCTCTTGTCCTTCATAAACATTTGTTCTTGCTACCAAGAGATAAGTCTCTCTGTGATTACTATTTACTTGTTTTTTTAAAATCAGAAATAGCTCTATTGTTTTCCATTTAGAACTGTTTAAATTGAAGTGATGCCCTTTTGTCAAGCAATCTGGATATCTAGAGACCCCACCACTTTGTAACAATGTCTCAGTAACAGCCTAATCAAAATCTGCTTGTCTAAAACCTCTCATCATATACTAAACACCCAAGCCACCAAATTTCTTCCCAAACATGTCTGAGATCTTTCAAAGCTATTTCTCATGCACCACCAGAGTTATTGTTTTCTATTGCTGTTGCCTCTTCTGCTACTGCTGGAAGCCGATGATGGATAGTGTCTGCACACAAAGACCAGTAGTTTGTTAACTAAGGACTTAAATACCAGATGCTCAATCTAACCCAGAGCCTAGGTGAAGGAGATAGTCCATTATTATCTACCTACCTGGAACTGTATCTCCCTGCAGAACCTCAAACTCTGCAAATAGCTCTCAACCTTTCTATATTTTTTCTTGTGTAGTTTAATTCCTTCACACCCCAGCTGACTCTATTTAAATGTCATTCTCTTTGTCCCCTTTTGCTGGTAGTTTTGGTTTACTGAATATCTATGAATTCCGTAGGTGTCAATCAATTAGCTGTAGATCAGAATTGTGTAAGAAAATATTGTCTCTGTGAGAACATATATTGTAATCGCACAAATCACAGAATGGCAAGTTTTTAGGCGATATTGACATTGGTTTAGATGTTCTAGGGGGTTTATAGGTGTTTTCAGCTGCCTAGGGGGATGTAGGTTAAATTTAAGCATCTGTAAAGTCTTGTATCCATGGAGACCATGGATCACTGCACAAATCATACTCAAGTGGTCGTCGACTGTTTGCAAATCAAAAAGGTAAGAGGCAGAGGTATAGCACAGCTCTCACTTTCCAGTCATAGCAATGTACTATTTATCTGGGGTGGGATTCAAATGTGGTCATTGTGGGTGCTCTGACTCTTAAGAGTTCTGGGTAGACAGGTATAACCAAAGATTTTCCTTGTACAAGTAAATACACTTATCTGTGAGATACTCAGGAGTGGGATGGGTCCTCAAACACACCCTTGGGTGAATAAATCGCCCTTACTCAAAGGATGTGTTGTTAACCTCTAGTTATAAAATAATGAGCCAAAAATGGAAGGATGGCTCAGTGGTTAAGAGTGTATGCTACTCTTGTAGAGGGCCCAAGTTCAGTTCCCAGCCTCCATGTCAGGTGGTTGAAAACTGCCTGTAACTGCAACTACAGGGAATCTGGCCTCCAGGGGCACCCATATGCATGCTCTCTCTCTCTCTCTCTCTCTCTCTCTCTCTCTCTCTCTCTCTCTCTCTCTCTCTCTCACACACACACACACACACACACACACACACAGAGAGAGAGAGAGAGAGAGAGAGAGAGAGAGAGAGAGAGAGAGAGAGAAAACAAACTTGAAAAAGATGTCCCCAGGTTAATTTTTTGTAAAGATTGAAGCAGGTACCACAGAATTCTTAGAGAGTGGGAGTTGTGAAGAGCCTGGAAACCCTTGCCCAGAGCCTGTGCTGTGTTTAGTTGATCCTTACTTTATGTTCTCCAAACATTGTGGTTTACTTACACACTCATCTATTTATTTTTTGAGATCTCATCAGAGGCAAGCTTTTTATATATTTCTTACTATATAGAAGAAGCTAGGTGATGACATGTCAGGGGCTCTTTTTAAAATTCTTCTAACTATTATGTTAGATATGGCTATAGCTGAGTACCCAGTTTTACCTTGGCTTCTCTGCTGTAGAAAACAGGCATCTGTTGCACAAATTCTAATTGGACTTAATAAAAACCTAGAGTCAGATATAGGGTAAATGCTGAGAGATCAGAGAGATGAAGAAGCAAGCCACAGCCACTTCTTTTTTTTTTTTTTAAATTTTATTTTATTTTATTAGTTCTAGTTAGGGAACAAGCTTATTTCAAGTCCCTTCTCCCTCTCCCTCCCCTCACCCCCAAACTTTCTCCCCCACCCCCAGCCCACCCCCCCAACCCCATCCACCCACTACTCCCCAGGCAGGGTAGGACCCTCAACGGGAGCTCAGCAAAGTCCACCAAGTCTTCCTATGCTGATCCTGGGCCCTTCCCCATGTGTCCAGGGCCAGAGTATAACCCTTCATATGGGATGGGCTCTCAAAGTCCCTTCTTGCACCAGGGAAAAATACTAATCCACTACCAGAGGCTCCCTGGAGTGCAGAGGCCTCCTTATTGACATCCATGTTCGCCACAGCCACTTCTTACCTCACCAAATTCTCATCCAAAAGGAGAGCAAGCTCCTGTCTTTTTCTGCCTTATATTCCTCTCTCTGCCCAGCCATATCACCTCCTGTCTGTATGTACAGACCTCCAGACCTCTATGGTCAACTAGTGGCTGGCTCCACCCTCTGATCTTCAGGCAGGCTTTATTTGTTAGAGCACAAAGAAGATATCACTCTAGGCATCTGCTCCCAAGAGAAGATGAGAATACAGGAAAGCAGGTGGCAATCTTCTGGAAGCATTAATATCCTTCAGACTATTCTCCTGGTATTGGAAGCTGCAACAAATTGGGAACAAATTTGGATTCAGATGTGTTACATGCTGAATCACAAGGCCAGTGGCATGTGAGACAGTATTATGGAATAAAAGAATGTTGGGGTTGAAAAGGGTCTTCTACATCAGTGGCTTTCCAATTGTGTGAACGACAACCTACAAAAAGAACATCTTACTTCATGATTCAATATCCTCACCAACCTTTTATATGTTTGTTTCTGAGAAATAAGATGATATGCTCATGCACAAAGAACCAATAATAATCTGCCAGGTGCTTTCAGTAAACATATTTTTAAGCTCCATTTGATTCCAGACTCACTCTATTGATTTGGTGTTCCACATCTGGCCGTGGCCAGAGGTAGAAAGTAGTACTTTACCTTACTCCCATCAACCTTGTGTTCCAAAGAGAAATTCTATAGCCCTAGTAATTAAGTGGGCCTCACAACCTGTCAGCTGCTTGGCGCTAGAACCCCAGTCTTCTGGTTTTGCCCAACATGCTCTCTTCAGCACAGTGCATAATCGGTAGCCTGAGGCATTAATTAGTTTCTGTTGGATAATTTACACATTGGATGCTTCAGGACCATAACTATCATCACATAGGAATTTTGAGTATGAATGGGCATTAAAATATTGTTGTTTAGATAATGATTCATGCAGAAATTTGGGACTCTGTAAGGTGAGGGCTGAAATTTGGTTTCTTGGCCCCCACTGGAGTCAGGTTTACTTGATTCTCAGCATTCCTCAATGAGCCAGGGCTCTGTGGGACTCCAAGGAGAGTTATAACAAGATGTTCTATATCAGTAGCCAAAGGCTTTTTGGGGGGAGGGGGATGGCTCCATACATCTTGATTGCTGCCTGGTCTTTTGACAGGGGTCAGTGTCTGTTGGGTAATCTCTCTTGCTTAAGTGCTGCTCTGTATCTTTCCTGCCCTTCAGTCCATGCAGTCATGGACAAGTGGTTGCCTGACCGTCACTGCCAGAGAATGCAGAGAACATAAGAAACAAATCCTACTTATGCATTTAACTCAGGATTTCTCAATCCCAGGACTGTCATCTAAAGGTTGGGTAATTCCTCATGGATGGGGGCAGGGGCTCTCCTGCCCATCACAGGATGCTTAGCAGTCACAGTTGTCTAACTTCCTGTCCACTGTTTAGCTTCTCTTCTATCTTTCCATCTAAGTCAGAACAGACTGAAGCATTAATGCCCTTTACAACATACCCTGTTGTGTATCTACAGATTCACAATCAGAAGTTAAAGATTTCCTCAAAAAGTCTTAAAGCAGGCAAATATATGGATGAAATCATATGTTAACAACTACTGAAAATTTTAACAATTTGGTTTTGTAAAATCATTGTGCACAAGTTAATGGTAGGATAAACATGGGATACAATATTTACATATATTGTTTCTCACTTTTCATTCATGTGGCAAAACTTCTGAGAGAACTGTAGGGAGAAAGTATTTGCTTTGGCTCATGATTTTATAGGTCTCAGTTCATGATTGGCAGAAAAAAACATGATGGAAGAATGCCACAAAGGAAAGTTGTTCATTTTACTCCAGGTTGGGGGGGTATATTTTTAGGGAGAAGATATCTGTTTCAAAATTGAAGCCCAGTGACCTACTTTCTCCAGTTAATGGCCACTTCCTAAAAGTTGATTCATCAAAATTATCAGAGTGAACTGATTAGTGAATATTGTACCCTTCCAGTACAATTACCTCACCATATGACTACCAAAAAGGAACCAAACTTTCAATGTATGAGCCTTTGGGGGACATTATGTATCTAAATTATCACATATGTTTCCCCACAGCACTCATGCAATGCTTTGTGTATAATGTATGTTTACTAAACATGTGTTAAGTTAATAAGTAGACAGGTAGGTGAGTGGATGCCCAAATAAGTTAAAGAAGGAATATGAATGGCGACAACAAGAAGAAGAAAACTTCTTTTTCTTAAAAAAGTATAGAAAAGTACGTTGGAAATAATCTTCATTTAAGCTAAAATGACAATGTGTATGTGTTCCAAGTGATTGAAAAGGGAGCAACCATTTGGAAGAAAAGCACTGGCTTTGTTTCTTCAGTACTCAAGAAGTTAACTCTCAAAGGCAATGGGAAACAGTAAGGTGGACCCCTGGGCAGAAGGGCTCCCTGCAAGGCTATTAGAATGAAGTGCATCAGAGGAGGAAAGCTAAATATTTTTGAAAATAAATGCTGATTATTGAAGAAATATAATGCACATATTTCTCTGATTTACTTGTTTTGTGTTTTGGTTGGTCTGAGTTCAGCTCATTAGTTTCCCAGAGCTTGCCACCTACAACTAGGGAGTATACAAGACTAGACGTTAACACCAGTTATTTGTCTTAGATTTATTTATTTATTTTTTAATCCTGACATTATTTTCAGAGGTTTCTAAGTTACAGGTTTTCTTGTAGGAAGGACACCCTTAATCTACAGAAGGAGGAGGGTGTGTGTAGTCTATAAAGTGATTGCTGGCTTATGGGTTTGTGTTTTAGTTTTGAAACCCTTCACATGGACATGGAGCGCTTCTGGAGGTCCCAGTTCCTGTTGTGAGTGAGGACATCCTGCATTGCCTGTGTCAATTTCATGTTGCTTCCTAAAATTTGCAGAGTGTGAAAGCAAATTATGCTTTTGTGTGAGAACAGCTCCAGTTATTTTGCTTGACTAGGATAAGTTAAAGATGACTTGTTTAATGAATTGGCTGTGGGAGATAAAATGCAAACTGGAAAACAGGGAAAACAAGGAGTGCAGGTCTTCATTTTTTAATATTTCAGTTTTACTTTATTTTTCATAAATATTCCAATATGTTAATTTTCTTTCTTCTCTCCTTCATTCCTTCTTTCCTTCCTCCCTCCTTTTCTCTCCCTTCCCCTCTGTCTGTCCTTCACCTCCTTCCCTCCTACTCTCCCTCCCTCCCTTCCTTCCTTTGCTCTTTTGAGATAGAATTCCTCTGTGTAGCCCTGCTGTCCTGGAACTCACTCTGTAGATCAGAGTGGCCTAGAACTCATAGATCTGCCTACCTCCGTCTTCCAAGTGCTGGATAAATGACATACACCACCACCACCCAGGTCACCAATACATTAATTTTTTATGGATGTGCTGGTAAATGCATCCTGGTTTCACATGGCCTGAGTGGGGAATTGGTCTGAGAGTGAAGACTGACAATGAGATGACTACTGGCCAAGGTGCCAGGCTGCTTTTTTCATTAGTTAATTGGCAAGCCTGACAAAAAGGACAGGCAGAGCAGGTGAAAAGTGGGAGGACAGGATGTGCTGGTGCTGCCCAGTCACAGCCTTATCCAGCCATCAGGGGTTAACACTGAATCACATGCCCTTTGAAAGCTCTCATTCTAAACAGCTGGCAGCCTGGCTTTCCACAGCCCCATGTCTACACCAAGGGTTTAGCTCTACTCTAAGCTGTAGATTCTTTGTTGTGCATCTTCTGTATCTGTGATTCCTAACCACCGCTCCCCTGCCCCCATCAACAGTAAAGTCGTGTTGGGTATTTTCCTTTCAGAATTCAATTTGCAGCAACATTTATAATTTCTCCAATCATTTAAATAATGGATTGATCTAAAAACATATGGTGGTGGTGTTATCTCTGCTTCACCTAGCATATTGTAATGGCCCCGGAGCTTGTTTCAGGAATTTCTCTTATGCTTTTGGTTGGGAACTGGGTGATATATAAATGTCTAGTTGACATATATGATTAGTTTTATTAGCTCAATAAAACCTCTTAATAAAAGTCAAAGGAATAATTTTATATTATAGTTCAGTCAACTAAAAGACAAAGATTTGAGACATATTCCTTTGATGAGTTATGCAGCCCATTAGAAAAGCTGAACATGCTGGCTAGCAGGCACACAGCTGTGTTTGTAGAAACCATATATTCAGAGCTCCTAGAAACCTGGCAGCAAAGCAAGGCACTCAGTGTTAATCCGCAGTGCTCACAAAGACTCTTACCAGTTACGGACAAGCTGCTCTGCTTCACAGACCCCGTGCCTTGGTACTATACATGCTCAGCGTTGGTATGGCCTCCCAGTAGACTAGGTGTCTATACATTCCCACCCCACTGACTTCAGATTTGGTGCTGTGACATGGCTTGGCTGAGAAAATGTTCACAGATGTTCCACAAACTGAGATTCCACACACGTTTTTATGTTTGGTCGTTTTCATTTGTCCTTTTGCTATCTAGATAGGAAGAATAGTTAGGGAAGCTGTTGGTCTCATAAGAGTCATATAAAGGAAATTGGACCCTGGGGTTGGCCCACAGCTGGATGCAGACCTACACTGGCCAGCCTGCAGGCTAAAAGGAATATCTGTTATGGAGAGCCACTGAGATGAGGTTGTGTGGTAGGTAGCATTATCATAAGGGAGCATTGGCTAATATATACGAACAGTATTTGCTTTTCTGATTCATTTTTTAGTGAGGCTTATAAATTACCCAATTCTTTGAACAACAGATACATGTAAACAGATATGGTAAAGTAACCTTTGTCTCATTTCAGTAAACATCCACTTTTTTTGTTTGCTTCCAGTAATATATTATTGTTGTTGTTTGTTTTTGTGGAGGAATCCTGATATTGAATTGTATATAAAAGGGCAGAGAGGTTGGTTGAACTGCTCCTTCCTTTTCACCACACATAGACACACACACACACACACACACACACACACACACACCACATACAGATACACACAAAATAAATTTTAAAACAATTTGCAGACTTTAATGCAGCTCCTCAACTATGACCAGCCACATGCAACCTTTGTTTCTGTCTAGCACAGATTGTTATGTTCCTTTTAAACCTCCTACCCCTGGTAGGTTTAGCTCCATGTAGGTCTTGGGATAGCCAGGGACAAAATGCAAGCAATATGTTAACTATTTCACAGCACTATCAGCAGGTGGGGCTATAGAGTTACTCACACTCTGCAAGGGTTAATGATGCCTCACTACCCACCCAAAGGAAATCTTATAGCTGTTTTTCCATTGTTTGAACTCTGTTGGTTCATGATTAAACTACATATGTTTGAAGTTGTGGGGGGTCGTGGAGGACTTCTTACTAGGCACCAGTTTACTTAATGAGACTCTGGTCCTCCCTAGTTTTTCAAATCCTCTTCTTTCTGGGAACCAGGCTCTTTTTCCATCCAGTGATAAGTGTGCTCTACCCTGGAAGTTTAGCATCCCAAGCAGAGACCTTTTCAACCAACTCAAAGTCACCCTGTAATGGTGTCTGAGGTTTCTTAGGTGTCACACTGGTGCTTCCCATACCTGAAGTGAGTGTCATATGTCTGGTAATTGTCCCCTGCAACTCTGTTGTCCTTCACCACTCCAGGGTCTCCAGCAGGTCATGGATTCCTGTTCTTGTGCACCAATCAAAATTGGTAACTCCTCCCAATGGATGCATGTTCAAAGCTATTTCATGAACCACTAGTAGAAACCCCCGTATGAATCAGTCTCCTTGGCCACCATAACAAATCTACAGTGGTACTTTTGAACCAGGAGGCCAGAAGTTAAAATGGAAATGTGATTCAGTTTCTTCTCAAGTCTCTCCTTGGCTCACAGCTGTCACTGCTTCTGTGTCTTTACATGGTATGTCCCCATTTTAACTGAACTCCCTCCCTGGGGGTACTATTTCCAAAGACAGTCACATTCTGAGAGAGAGGGCATTAAGAGATAATGGGCGTGTACCATTACAGTACACAGCACTAATGGAAATGTCTGCTTTTCAACTGCTTTGAATAAAACTTATTTTGAAGCATCCCACTTGATTTTCAAGCAATGGTTGTGTGGCAAGTAGTTTAAGCTCCACTGTACAACCAGAGAAAAAGAATATTCGTAGTTCTTTTCATTTCCAGCCTGCTGATTCTTTACTTTGAATAACTGTCCTGATTGTTATAATTGAATTTTTATTTTCTTGAAATAGGTAGGCAAGATTACCAGTGAGTAGTGGTATAAATTAAGACCAGCTTCATTGCTGGCCAGTTCAGAAATAGATGGGGAGAGAAGAGTATGGTGAGAAATCAAGTGTGGTTTCTAAACAAAAAAAAAAAATAGTTGAACGTTTAATCATTAAGGTAACATGTCAGCTTGTGGACAGTCCAGTGTTTTCTCTTCAATCTGGGATTCATCACAAGAATACTAGAGCTTACCATATGTAAACACTGTCTAAGATTTCAGGTGAATTACAAAGTTTCATAAGATACTGTTTTAGTTATTTTTCTATTGCTGTGAAGAGACACTGTAACCAATGAAACTTATAAAGGAACACATTTAATTGGGGGCTTGTTTACTGTTGCAGAGGGTTAGTCTATGACCCTCATGGCAGGAAACATAGTGGAAGTCCTTTCCAACAACTTGGGACAAAGCACTTAGACATATGAGCCAATGGGAGTCATTTTCATTCAGACCATAACACTAACCTTGTGTTCAAGAGCTGATAATAATAAAGCATAAAAATTGTGTTATTGGCAACATATCAATTGAATTCTGTAATTTGGATTTCAGTGTGGTAGAGACAGATTTTACTATGAAAGTTCTGTCTTAAGAAATGTTCAATTTATAGAAAAGTTCAGCAAGGTATGGTGTCACGCAGCCCTGTAATCCCATCACTTAGGAAGCAGGGGGAGGAAGGATATGAGTTTTAGATCAGCCTGTGCTACAGGGTGAAACTATCTAAAAGAAAAGAAAGAGAAAGACGAGGGGGAGGATAAACATCAAAGAGGAGGAAAAGGAAAGAAAATCTGAGTAAAGAACTAAGAATCCCCATAAGCCCTCTCACTCATACCCTGAATCCCCCTATGGTTAATATCTTGCATTAGTGAGGTTAGTGAGGCACCAGCCTTTCAATGATAAGCCCATTTTTTCAAGACAGGGTTTCTCTGTCTAACTCTGGCTGTCCTGGAACTTTCTCTGTAGACCAAGCTGGCCTTGAATTTACGGAGATACACCTGCTGGGATTAAAGGTATATGCCACCACTGCCATTCATTTTTGCTTCCTAATAATATTCTATCAATATTATGTGTCCATACCATCATTTGTTTACCCACTTACTGATTTAAAAATATACTGATGTGGTAACTATTTTCAAATTAATCTGCCTCACATCATATATTTTTCTCATTTAAATATTAAACATGGTTCTCCCATGTTTTAACTGGAAAATCACCAGGGTAATCTATTCAAGTGATCTGATTCTAAGTTGAACCAATTTAGGCAAATCAATTACTGTAAGGAGGTGGTAGTGACATGTGATGTCTGGTGCCTGGGAACATGTAGAGTTTCCCCTAAGGAATATCATCTTTATTATGAAGACAGATTCTTAGTTACTTAGTTACTATTAGAAAATGCCTGAGAAAACAGGTTAGAAGAAGGGATGGCTTAGTTTGTTTCATGGTTTGAGAAGGTTTAGTCCATAGTCAGCTGCTTCTGTTGTTTTGTGGCCTGTGGTGAGAAGAACCAGAAAAGAGGGGCTTAATGGAGAACTCTGACTTTGTGGTGGCCAGGAATCAAAGAGACAAGATGTACTCTTCAAAGACACATTCCCAGGGGCTCCTCCTCCCACTATAAACATATTCCAAATAGTAGATTCATCTATGAACTCATCAATGCAGTCATTCATCAGTGTTCCATGTTCCAATCACTTCTCCACAGGGCCACAGCTGGGAGCCAAGTCAGCAGCACATGAGCCTGTGGTGACAATTCTCATATAAATTGTAAAATATTTTCCCTGGACCCAAACACTTATGTTCAGCCCATAATGTGAAACATATTTAATACATCTACAAGAGTCTCCAAAGTATTCAGATTTCTGGTATTTTTTCAAAAGTTCAAATTCAAAGTCTCTTCCAAGAAGCAAGGCAAACTCTTATGTATAAACTCCCATGAAAACAAAAAGAAAATTATGTATATCCAGAATATAGTATTGGAGGAGGATATGCATTCTTTTTATTTGAATTACAAACAAGATTGAATTACATGACAATTCCAGTTCCCTGCTCCCTCCCTCCCTCCCCTACCACACCCCCAACTAAAAACCCTACCTATCACATATCCTTTCTTCTAATCTACCCCTGACTCAACCTTTCTGCTCCCTCATGACCTCTGCATCCTTCCTTTTCTTCCCTTTTCATTCTGGTAGCTTCCTCCCCCCGCTTCCCATGTTCTCAATGTGCTCAGGGAATGGTGACCCTTTCCCTTCTCCAGGGGACAAAGTTTGTCTCTTTTAGGGTCCTCCTTGTTTACTAGTTTCTCTGGCAGTGTGGATTGTAGGTTGGTAATCCTTTACTCTATGTCTAAAATCCACATATGAGTGAGTACATATCATGTTTGTCATTTTGTGATTGGGTTGCCTCGCTCAGAATGGTTTCTTCGAGTTCCATCCATTTTCCTGCAAATTTCAAGATTCCATTGTTTTTTTTTTCTTCTGAGTAGTACTCCATTGTGTAAATGTACCACATTTTCTCCTTCCATTCTTCGGTTGAGGGGCATCTAGGCTGCTTCCAGTTTCTGGCTATTACAAACAGTGCTGCTATGAACATTGTTGAACATATGTCCTTGTTATATGAATGTGCTTCTTTTGGGTATATGCCTAGGATTTGAATTGCTGGATCTTGTGGTAGACTGATTCCCATTTTCTTGAGGAGTCACCATACTGATTTCCAAAGTGGCTGTACAAGTTGGCACTCCCACCAGCAGTGGAGAAGAGTTCCCCTTTCTCCACATCCTCTCCAACATAAACTGTCATTGGTGTTTTTGATTTTAGCCATTCTGACAGGAGTAAGATGGTATCTCAGAGTTGTTTTGATTTGCATTTCCCTGATGGCTAAGGATGTTGAACACTTTCTTATGTGTCTTTCAACCATTTTAGATTCCTCTATTGAGAATTGTCTTTTTAGTTCTGCACTCCAATTTTTAATTAGATTGTTTGGTGTTTTGGAGACTAGCTTCTTGAGTTCTTTGTATATTTTAGAGATCAGCCCTCTATCAGATGTGGGATTGGTGAATATCTTTTCCCAGTCTGTGGGCTGCTGTTTTGTCTTGCTGACTGTGTCCTTTGCCTTACAGAAGCTTCTTAGTTTCAGGAGGTCCCATTTATTAATTGTTGATCTCAGTGTCTGTGCTATTGGTGTAATGTTCTGGAAGTGGTCTCCTGTACCAATTAATTCAAGGGTATTTCCCACTTTATCTTCTAATTGGTTCAGTATGGCTGGGTTTATGTTGAGGTCTTTGATCCATTTTGACTTAAGTTTGTGCAGGGAGAAAGTCTTGGGTCTATCTGTAGTCTTCTACATGTTTGCATCCAGTTATGCTAGCACCATTTGGTGAAGATGTTCTCTTTGTTCCAGCATATATATTTGGACTATTTGTCAAAAATCTGGTGTTCGTAGGTGTGTGGGTTAATATCAGGGTTTTCAACTCTATTCCATTGGTCTACCTGTCTATTTTTGTGCCAATACCAAGTCGTTTTCAGGACTATAGCTCTGTAACAGAGCTTGAAGTCAGGGATGGTGATGCCTCCAGAAATTCCTTGTTATGATAAATCTTTCTGCCAAAAGCCTCCAAGCCCCACCGCCACATGTGAGTTTTACGCCAGCTGTTCACCCAAGTTAGGGCCCAAATGAATACACAGAAACTTGTATTAGGTTCAAATGCTGCTTGGCCAATGACTAAGATTCTCATCTGCTAGCTCAATCTTAATTATCATAAATCTATGTGTTTTATAAGACTTATCTTATAGAGGATGCCTTCTTCTGGCACCCTCTCTTGTCGGTGGATCACATTGCTTATGCTTACATCTGTAGTTCCTGATTGTTTACCCAGCTTTTCTATTTCCAGCATTCCCTCAGATTGTGCTTTCTTTATTGTCTCTATTTCAGTTTTTAGGTCTTGAACTGTTTCCTTGAGAGATTTGTTGATATCTTGTATTTTTTTTTGGTTTGTTTTTTCTTCCATTTCTTTAAGGGATTTTTCTCATGTCCTCTATGAGGTCCTCTATCATTTTTCTGAAGATGTTTTTAAGGTCATTCTCTTCTGGTTCATCTGCATTGTGATGTTCATGTCTTGCTGGTGTATGGTTCCTAGTCTCTGGTGGTGTCATATTGGGTTTTCTGTTGTTGAATGTGCTTTTACCTTGTCCTCTTCTCATCCTTTCTTCTGGTGGGTGTAGCAGGAGTTTCTTGCTCTCCTGGTGGGTATGGGACCAAAGTTCTCTTCTGGTAGATGCAAACAGATTCAATACTCTGATATCTGTCCTCTTCTCCTGGATGGAGGTGTCACTGTTACTGGGGCATTGGCAGTGTTTGGGTGTGTTGGGTCCCGCTGGGCTGGCAGATGGAGACAGAACTTCCACCAGGATCCCAGTGTGTTGGATCATGCCACCGAATTCAGTCTGGCTCACAGATCAATGGTGTCAGATGACTCTGAGCAGTAACAACGAATGGGAACAGGAAATAGCCCCCAGCCTACCTGGGCCTGAGGATGTAGGTAGGATTGCCCTGGGCCTCAGTGTGTCAGATCCTGCCACCGAGTTTCGTCTGAGGATATGCATTCTTATTCCAACAAGGAAGAGTAGGTTCCACATCAAGGAAGATCTAGATCAACAAAAGACCAAACAGTCTACAGCACCAGTGGCACACAGTGGTGTGACATGCATTGGAGATGCTTGTTGTCAAGCCCCTATGGCCTTGATGGTTCCAGCCCATAATGGTCACTTTTTTGGGCTAGCTCTGCTTTTTGCCTGCAGCTTTTCTGGATGTTTGGTCCAGATTCCTGGTATCTCTACCTTTCTGGTGTTTCTACTGAGCTCTGACTTCATCCTTCCAGCTCCATAATTTCTGCTATTGTTCTTATGAAGGTTCTACTTATTTTATTCTATCGTCTTAGTGCTGTTGGATGAATCCAGACCCTCTCAAATGTTAGGGAAATGCTCTACCAATAAACTACATCTGAATTCTTTTTAGAGGCACTGATCTATCAGCAACCACACTTTCTTAGGCTACTTTGCATGTACTTCTTTTGTGGCCAAACCACAACTTTTAAAATTCTTCCACTCTGCTTTTTGCTCCTGATTCTCACTATAAATCTTGCTAAAGGAGTCTACAAATAGCCAGATATCTCCTTTCAATAGAAAAAAAAATACAAACGAAAAGCACTTGTCTTGGTTTGATTATTTTGGTATATCAGTTTTGCTTTACGGTAATTTTGGAATGAATTTTGAAACATGTGACAGGCAACTGACTCATATGGCATCTCAAATCATGAGTAGCATTTGATGCTGATTAATTTATTGTTTTTGGTTAGAAATGTTAATAGCACTGGGCGTTGGTGTTACATGCCTTTAATCCCAGCACTTGGGAGGCAGAGGCAGAGGCAGGTGGATCTCTGTGAGTTCGAGGTCAGCCTGGTCTCCAGAGCAAGTGCCAAGATAGGCTCCAAAGCTACACAGAGAAACCCTGTCTCAAAAAACAACAACAAAAAAGAATTGTTAATAGCAAAGAATATGAAGACCGTGTGGTATTGTGTTGCAGTACAGAAGGGCAGCACTGTCCTTTGATAGCCACAACTGAAGAGCTAGGAGCTTAGCTGTTCATTGTCCTCTTACCATTTATCACCAGTCACCACCCAGCATTTGTAATTTACCATGAATGACTATCACAGTTTAGTAGTCTTTTATCAGTTTGAATCCCTGAAGAGTGGCTCTACCTTTTGTCAAATCTGTTTTCATATACTTTGCCTATGAAACTGTGTTTATTTTAATGACGTAGTCAATATGCATTGGGTTAACACAAACTGTAATATTGGATTCAGGAAAATAAAAGATAAAACATGGTTCTTACTTTCAAAGACTTTTGCCTAACCAGGAAGTAGTTACTGATACAATTCAAGACAGGACAATGACCCTGCATATGAGTATGTGTGTTACATGGAGAAATGAAGACCAAGACAGTTTAAAGAACACAAAAAAAGTTACATAATGTAATTAAAGGCCACAGTTCATAAGTTTTGTGTTTAAGTCCCTTACTGGCCCATATGATGAGCTTGGTTGTGTTGCTTATATGTTCTACATAAAGCAGCCCTCCTTTCTTTGTATACTACCAAAAAATGGTTTCTTTTCAGTAAAGCTTTGCAAATATATTTTTATCTCCCATTATATGATTCATTAAAATGTCCAACAAACAGTTGGCATGCCCATGGCAGGAGAAAGCTTCCTTGATTAAGCAACCTGTTTCTCTGTGTGGCACTTCACAGTTCTGTTTGGTTGGTGCTGATGACATTGGTATCATTAGCATCATGCTTCATTCACTTGAGCTGTAGTGTGCTATAAATTTATTATTTCTGTAGTGCATTTCTTTTATTCACACATCCTTTAGTTTCCAGGTATTGTAGTGCTTCCTGAATTAGAGAGAATAATATATTTTACTATTATACTACACACACTATTGAAATATGGATAGACAATTGGTATTTAGACATTTAAAAATATTTACTCAGTAAAAAAAAAAAAAACAGAATTTTTAGAGTCATAGCTTTGTAGTTGAGAGAAGAACTTTGGCTCCATTCCTTATCCAGGCAAGAGAGACTGGAGCATCATTGATTGCTGCAGCAGGGATGCTCACATCTGTAGCATGATAAAAGACCCAGAGATACATATTGGGGTTCAAGCTTCAAGCTGAAGTTCAGAGAAGCAAAGCAGCTGGATACTAGCCCTCACTCCACCTCAGACTGAAATGGCTGATCCTTGGGCTCTCCCAAACCTCAGACTGAAGCCTGCCCTCAGTGGGGCTGGAGAATCCTCAGACTTCAATGTCTTCCTATCCTCGAAGTGGCTGGAGAATGAATCCCTGATTCTGACTACTGAATTCCCTGCTCCTATCTTTTATACCCCCCTAGTTCTGGGATTAAAGGCATGTGATCCCAGGTGCCGAGATCATCTGTGTGTGAGCTGTTTCTCTTTAGGACTGGATCAATCATGTGTAGATCTGGGTGGCTTTGAACTCACAGAAATCCATCTATCTCTTAACCCTGAGTCCTAGGATTAAAGGTATGTACCACCACCTCCTAGCTTCTGGCTGCTGGGATTAAAGATGTGTATCACCACTGCCTGACCTCTACGGCTTGAGGCTGATTTTGCTTTCTGAATCCTCAGGCAAGCTTTAATAAATCATAAATAATACATCACCACACACATCCTTATTTGTCCACTTATCTCTTAATACTCTTTGATTTAAGCACTGACTGGACCTGTCACACTATTTCCTTCATTCCTTTTAGTCCCCACTATTTTCTTTGCAATGTTTAGCAATGACAGAATTTTTCTTAATGGGGAAGCCTGAAGCTGAATTTATCTCCATGATTAGCCAAAGCATACTGAAAATCAAGAGCTAAAATGAGGTAAGAAAGGGGAATGAAGGTCCTTCTTATAGTTCACCCTCCTGCAGAGTAAACAGATTCAGACACCATGCCCTTTGCAGGGCACTAACTCAGTCTGCTCTGTGGAAGCCTTTGTATAGTTCATGACACCAAGAGATTACAAGAGGCCCTCATTCTTGGAAAATTATTTTCCCTCTGCATCTTCATTTGATTGGTTTGGATTGAGGATTTGCAATGCAGTGCTTTAACCTAGCTAGACATTTCAATTCTACTGTAATAATTAAATTGTAATGTGAAATTCAAGAGCTGGGATAAATGAGTCTGCAGAAAATCCCAGTCTTGTTAAGTTTAAGATAGCCAGCATGTCGATGCTAATATTTCAGGTGATTTAAGTGTTTTTAGAAAAAGAACACAGCATTTATTACAAGTTGGAAATTGGTTAGCATCCTCAAAAAGAGTAGGAATAAACTGGGTATTTTAGTGAAGAGAAGTTATCCTGTTGAATACCTGGTCCCCTTTAAAGTTGTGCAAAAAGAAAAGTGAAAGCCAGGAATGGTGGCACATACCTGCAGTACCTGGCTCAGGAGGATTGGGAGTTCAAAACCAACCTGGCTATACAGCAAGACTTTGCTAGTGCAACAAACCAAGAAGAAAAGAAGGACAAGGAGGATTAGGAGATGAAACAGAGGATAAGGAGAAGTAAAAGGAAGAGATTGAAGAGGATGGTGGCAACAATGGTGATGATGATGAAGCATGGGGGTTAGAAAAGCCTGTGTGCATTTTCTCTCTGTGTAATCTACTGCCGCTCATCCCACTGTCTTGAATGCACCATATGCTGCATACTATAAAGGCTCCATTTTTGACCACTTTGGTGGGTTTTTAAACTAAGAAACATTGCAGTCTTGCTTTATGTGTACTATTCACTTGTGCCTTCTTTGTGCCTTTGATCTTGGCCTTTCATGTCCCCTTCCACATGACCGTCCTTTAGTCCCCTTTCCTACATATGTGCCCCTGACACCAGGGTTTAGGTGGTTACAGTCCGGGCTGAAAATTTCCAGGAAATAAATTAGCAATCAGCTTCTTCATCAGTGTCAGCAGATTTGCCCCATGAAAAGGGCTGGAGGTTAATTACCCCATATTTTCACCAGCACAAACTCCGAAATAAAAGGTTCAGCGACTTTGGTGAGAACTCAATTGCTTTCTTGGGTAGCACTGCTTGCTGTAGCAAGTCAAGATGTCCTATACATAATTATTTTGTATACAGATGCTTGGGTAACATATTTTTGCATGTGTTTAAGCTGATATACCAGGGAGGTTCTCCATTTCCAAGTTCAGGGGTCTGGGTGTCTAGAGTAGCAACTGTATCCTTACACATACTGTATCCTTAACTCTGTGAATTAACTGAAATTGTTTTGGACATTAAAAGTTCAGTTTTACAACATGCTATATTTTAAAAGTTGTGAGATAGTATACTTTAAGTGTTCTCAAAACAAAAATGATGAATATGTATGATATAACATGTTAATTGGTTTAATTTAGCCATGCCATTGTGAATATACTGTATTGTGTATCATAATTGTGCATGACTTTATTTATGAGCTAAGTAAATGAATGAAAAAAGTTCAGTTTTAATATTCTTTAAATGCAAAACAAAACAACTCTGAGATATCATCTTATACCTGTCAGAATGGCTAAAATATAAAACACCAACAATAGTCTATGCTGGAAAGGATTTGGAGAAAGGGGGATGCTTCTCCATTGCTGGGGGGAGTGCAAACTTGTACAGCTACTTTGGAAATCAGTATGGCAGAAATCAGATCCTCAAGATCCAGCAATTCCACTCATGCATATACCCAAATAATGCACATTCATACAACAAGAACATCCGTTCAACTATGTTCATAGCAGCATTATTTGTAATAGACAGAACCTGGAAGCAACATAGATGCCCCTCAATGGAAGAATGAATACAGAAAATATGGTACATTTGCACAATGGAGTACTACTCATCAGAAAAAAGTGGAATATTGAAATTTGCAGGGAAATGGATGGAACTAGAAGAAACCATCCTAAGTGAGGTAACCCAGTCACAGAAAGACAAAAATGGTATGTAATCACTCATACATGGATATTAAACATAGAGAAAGGATTACCAGCCTATAATCCACACCTCCAGAGAAGCTAGGAAACATTTTCTTATGCAGCTGCATACACATTTGTAACTTGAATTATTTGCATAGCCGCTGTTCCTTTTCTTCATTGAAACATCAGACACTGAGAGCTCAAAGCATAGAAACAATGTGAGTTCATATGGGCAAGGAAGAATTACACATCACTTCTTTCCTCTGAGAGCCACCATCTAAGGAGCTGTTACATATTATGGAGGAAGAAGCCACAGATATCACTGTGAGGAGGGCTGAAAACACCAATTTGTCCATAGGTTCACTGTTGAGATTATTTGGGGCTCTAGTTTTTCACTCTCATGGATCCACGGAATTTTGATTAATAAATTCCCCTCAAACAAAGTCAGAAAAGAAATATCAAGTAAAGGAGTTTCTGGGGGAATATTTACTGCCATTCTTACTATTTAATTCATTCCCATATTAATCCAGCAAATATTTTTGAAGACCTCTTGTGTCTACATCATTACTTCTCCTGTCACTGTAGCAAAGCTCCTGAGAGAAACACTTGAACGATGGGAGACTTACCTTGGTTCACGGTTTCAGGCAGTCCAGTCCATGGTTGCTGGGTCCCCTGCTCTTGTGCAGAACATTGTGATGGCAGGAGGGTGTGTCCAAGGAGGTTCTTCACATCAAACAGGAAGCAAGGGAAGGGATGAGGGACAAACAGGACCTTCAGAGCATGCCTCTAGGTAAATCACTTCCTCTAGGTAGGATAAAATAAAATCTCTTCCACTCCCCCAATAACCCTCTCTCTGAAGACCAACCATTCAATTGCAAGTCAATGGGAAGCATTTCATATTCAAACTATAACCTCATGAAGGACACTATATTGAATTTGCATTATGAGGAACTACATAGGATATTTCTCATGAAGTCAAAGTAATGAAAGAGAAGACAAATTCCGGAATCAAAACCTAAGTGTTAGCAGGGTGCTGCATAAAGTCCCTGAATTTTGACCAAGAAACTAGTAAGAGAATTTTTCTGTTATCAAGGAAGTGAAGTGAGGGAAGGATTTCTGTGCTCTTTGTTCACTGGGTCATCTGCAGAAGTGAGAACAGGCTTGAGGCGTGGATGCCGCTCATATTGATTGTGTCTGTCAATGGCTGAGCTGGAAGGCAAGAGGGAAGGTGTGTATGTAGCAGTGGGATCTATGGTGCATCCATTTCTTAGGGCCACTGTGGTAAGCTTCCACTGATGTCCCTGCTGCCCAGGGACAATACAAACTTGCTATCACACTGTTGTGTCATTCTTAAGTGTGGGTCAGGGCTCAGTATGCTAAAATGTTCCCCTGATGGCCCAACTTCCTTCTGATGACTAGACAAATATCCCCACTTGTCCCTCCCACCTTCCTGTTCCTTGGCTTCTGATCCTTTGCCTTCCTCATCAGAAGACAGTTCTCTAAGTGTACTGATCCTTTTTTCCACAGTAATGTTCTCCTCTTGCAACCTGGGGACCCTCATATTCACCCCGGCAACAACTTATTTAATGTTAACTGATGAGCAACCTAAACATATCACCAGTGATAATTCTTTGTTGTGTAAATAAACATTAACAGGCTCCAGATATCAGGATATAGACGTCTTCGGCAGGCATCTTTCTGTCAGTTTCCTCTGAGAACAGTGTTGCTAAGAAACTAAAACCTGAAAGATGGAAGAAATCAGTTGTGTGTGTTTGTACAGTCTGCATATATATTAATATATGAATGTCTGTAAGTCTCTGTATGTGTTTATATGTGTGGATGTATGTATGCCTCCACGTATGTTCCTATGTATGCATGCATGTGTGTCTCTGTGTATGTTGGTGTGCATGCATGCGTGTGTGCCTCTGTGTATGTTCCTATGTTTGCATGCATGCATGCATGTCTCTGTATGTTGGTGTACATGCATGCATGTATATCTCTGTGTGTGCTGGTGTGCATGTATGCATGTGTGTCTCTGTATGCTGGCATGCATGCATTCATGAGAAGCTACTGGGGAAGCAGTGTTACAGTTGGAGAGAAGAGAAAGAGCTCTTCCTCTTTAGCTACAGGAGCATCTGGACTGTACTCCAGCTCCACTTGGAAATGATTGGTTTAAGCAGGAGAGCAGTCTGGCTTGTGTTTCAGGCCACTTCTGGGAGACACTGTAAGAAAGGGAATATTATTATTATGGCTTTTGAGACAAGGTCTCGCTACATAATCCTGGCTGTCCTGGAACTCACTATGGAGACCAGGCTGGTCTCAAACTCACAGAGATCCATCTCTCTCTGCTTGCCAAGTGCTGGGATTGAAGGGATGGTTTCCATGCCTCACCCCATATCAAATTTAAAAATATTTTAAAATTTATTTTCATTTTTTTCTTTCCTTTGTTTTTAACTGTAGGAGGCTTACACAGGTTGACTTTCAGGGGAGGAAGCTGTCAGCAAGCCAGGGGCTTCAGGGACTGAGGAATATGTTCAGGTCTGTCTGAGGCTCCTCCTTCCTCTCAGCTGTAGCTCTTCTCAGGCCTGGTGAAGGGGGGGGGGTGGAAGGGACCTGAGCAGGAGTTGGATACTTCCTCTATGAACACATTCTTCACAGCAAGCATTTCCCAGGTGTCCAGGCAAGCTCAGGAGGTTAACAGCAGGACCTGGGTTTGAACCCGGCTTGATGTCTAGATTTGAAACAAGACCCCCCAAAGCACTGGGCTATGAGAGCGAAGATTTCAGGTCTAAGATGCAGGTGATGTAGAGGCCACTTAGAAGCAGGGAGGTTGGAAAAGAGCATTCATTTTGGAGTCTGTTACTCAAAAGACTAAAGGCATTTATGAGCTCAGCACTCTTTGCCATGCTACTCTGCTGTATTGACTAGGGTCATTAAAATGAGAGTATGAACCTAGAAATTTCTAACAACTATTTTAACATGGTAAGGAGGAAACAAGTTCGATTTTATTAACCCTGGCCATGTGAAGAAGGGAGCAAGACACATGCAACCACTTCCTGATTAGAGGGTAATCTGGGGAACAGGAATCAGTATCTTTAGTATGTGCTGAGATGCCTTGAACACTTCAGGACCAGGAGCAGCTCAGTTAGCACCGAACCTGGATAGCATCTGTATTTGTTTAATAAACTCCAAGCGTCATCTTCTTCATTAGAATGCCTGTACTGGAGCCGTTCATGAACAAAGGAGCAAGCATGCATGGTACTCTGTGCTGCAGTGTGATGAGCAAAAGGCGGCAAACATGCATCGTGTACGTGCTGCAGTATGATGCTAGTGAGACTGAAGCAGAAGTAATGCTGCCAACAGCATGTGTTACTAAGACATCACCTATTTGCCATGCCAGGCATGTCCTCAAACAGGTGACTTGGCAGAATCTCAGTTGCACACAGATGTTCACTTGGATGCTGATTAAAATTGATAAGCCACATGCCTCTTGCTTGGTTATAAGCTTTGATACATCATTTGTTAAATACCTTCTGAGTATATTGGTTAATAACAGATCAAACACTGTTAGAGACAGCATATTGCCTTAGAAGGACAGTGTGCTTTGTGTGTGTCAAAAGGAGATCACATTAACCTGTCATCCCTGATACTGGGGAAACTGAGGCAGCAGGTTCACTGGAGTCCAAAAGCATAAAGACAGCTTTGGCAGCTTCTATGATTGTAAGTTGCAGAATGTGGGAGAAGAGTGGAGGGAGAGAGGAAGGAAGAAAGGGTGGGAGGGAGGGAGCGAGCGAGGGAGCAAGAGAGGGAGGCAGACAGGCAGGCAGAAAGGATACATAAAACTATAAAAACTGAAAAGGTTACTCACAGTAAATGGACATCACTGCATGCTACAATTCAGCATGGTATTATTAAAGACAAAGTAAAATTTTCTTTGTGTACATTTCAAATGTTTGGGGTCAAGAGATTTAAGAGCATCCCCAGAAGGGTCTGAAGAGCTATGGGCTCTCTGAATCTTTAACTTCAAAGGAGAACGGTCGATTCTATGAGTTTGACAAAAGGAATGGCAGGGTTCCCCAATCCTTCTGCCCAGGGTCCCCAGTCACTCAGTGTCTCTGAGGAAGATCTGATGGAGAGGGAGAGAGACAAGGTTGACTTCGACTGAGAAAAAACCACTGTACCCCAAGAGCAGTGCATGCAGGAATTAAGATGGAAGAGGTCTGTGAGAAATTTCTGAGAACACAGTGGAGAACCAGTGGGGCCAGCCGGGCCTGTGAGGATTAGGAAGAAAGCAGCATGAAGAACTGTCAGTAGAAGCATGGGGAGATGCCCCCTCAATCTATCTTTTCTCCTTCCTCTTCTTTTTCCTCCTTCTCGTCTCCCTCTCTTCTTCCCCTTTCCTCTCCCCCTCCCTCTCCTTGACACACTTTAAAATATTGAGAGACGTCTCAATATTTTTCCATAACTCTTTTTTTTTAAAATAATAAGCAGGAAGTGACCATCTCACCAATACTGAGAGACAAGACAGAAGGAGAAAATTTACTTTGGCTAAAATTAACCAACTAACTACATTGGGATTTTCCAGTGAGAAACATAAAGCAATCAAAGGTTGGTAATGACTTCCGGAGAAAAACTTCTGAGAGAGCAGAAGGCTAAAAACAATTAGTTGAGGTTGTGTGCCCACTGAGAATTTTAACTCAGTAACCTTCCAAGTGCTTAACCACTCTATAAATACAACTCTAAGGCATCTGGGTTCCTTCACCCATTAGATAACTAACACACTAGTCTAAAGCAGATTACATGGGAACATTTGCAATATACCATGGAGGTCTCAGGGTCTTCAGAAAAAGATTCAGAAAAAGACTCTTAATGGAAAATTTGGGCAAGGCTCTCTAGACTAGAAGTTGATAGATTTAAACTTTGAGGATAAACAGAGGTTTCCTGGTGGACAGAAAGGACAAGAAGGTTTGGTGCAGACCTCAATTGGGGAAGGATGTGGGATGCTGGGGAGTGGAGAAGAGGGATTATGTAGGGGCTGAGTGCTGAGAAGTGAAGGGGGACTCTGCAGGGGGCAGGTGGAGGCTGAGCCAAGGGCTTCATAAAATGTGAGTGTCTTTAGTCCAGGGTGAAACATTTAAACAGGGAATTGAGAGGAAATGATTTTGAAGTTATAATAGTCTTTCTAAAGGCAGACAGAATAAACTAGAAGGGCTTCAAGTGTGTGAATTAATTTTCTGTTACGGCTATTATAAATTATCATAAAATTTACTGGTTACATAAACCTCAAATCCATTACTTTGTGGTCCTGGAGGGCAGAAGCCCCAAACTCAGCACTGTGGAAATTGCCCACTTTCTGGGACCCTGGGGAAGGATGGCTCCTGGCCTTGTCTTGCCTTTAGAACCCTCCACCTACTCCATCCCCTCTCCACCCCACAGTCCTGGGATCATGGCCCTTATTCTATATTCAAAGACATCAGGGTATTTATATTGCTCTTCCTCTTCTAACCCCCAAACCTTGGCTTTGCAATACTTTGGCCCAACTGAATAAAGATGACAAGATCCCCATCTCAAACCCTCAGTTTAAGTACATCTTCAAAGACCCATTTGCCATGCCAGGCAACAGTCACCTGTCTGGGGAACAGCATGTGGGATAATAACATTATTCTGCCTACCTCAAGGTGAGAGGAGAAAGTGAAATAAGCATATCCTTTATAAGATTGTTTCTCTCATCTATATTCCACAGGAGAAAGATTTAAAATGAAATCAAACCCATTCGATCTCACTGTAAGGCGTTTATGCAATAAATAAATAAATAAATAAATAAGGCACTTAGCACCAAAGTTCTGATATAAAAATGCTAACAGCAGCTTTATTTATTGTGTGTCCATAGGGAAAACAATCAAAGTGTCAACCACCAAGAGAATGTATAGACAAACTATATTTATCTCTTTCACAGAATGGATCGCTGTTTAGCGATAGGAAAGAACAAATTATTAATACTAGCAGGGCATAAGCCTCACGTGTTTTACAAAATGAAAGAAACCACACAAGGAGTAATCAGTGATAGGCTGCTTTCCTTGTGTGAGGTTCTAGTACAGGCAAAGCAAATAGTAGTGAACTATGGTCATCCCCAGGAGAGTTTAGCTGAGAACAGTATGTAGGAACAATGGTGTTGGCTTGGAATTACGCATGGATTTATATCTGCCAAAGTAGTCAAATGTTCATTTGGTGACTGCACTTTATTAATTATGAATTATTTAAGTCAATTAAATAAGATCTGTTGAAAAATAAATAGGAGCAGCAGTGGGAATGAAAAGGAAGGAAAAGAGACTTTAGCAACTGATCCCCAGAATCTGAAATTGACAATAACTGTAAGTCCTTAGATGGCAGTAGAAAGAGAAAAACAAACGTGCAAGGAAATATATTTTCAAAGTGCTTTAAGAAAATGCCCCCATGAACACAGCTCATCCATGCTTACACACACACACACACACACTCACACACACACACACACACACACACACACACACACACACACATGTGCACACACTCAGTAACACAAAACAAAGCCAAAGCCATCTGGCATGATGGATTGTGGCTATAATCCAAGTACTTGGGAAACTGAGGCAGGAGGATGATTCAAGAGATATGAATATTAATAAAATAAAGATAAATCACTACAGTCTGGGGATACAGATCTTAGTATGGGCTAATGATTTACAAGATATTGAAAGACTAGGTATTTTTCTTTCACTTTTAAAAATTGAGTCTTCACTTTCTCTGTGTAATTTGATTCCAAGAACTGTTAGCTGTCCATTGTCAACCTCAGATGAAAGCAATGACTGCATTTGCACTTCTGATGTGAAGAATGGAGTTGATAAGATTCATGCTTATTTGTTCAATAGAACAAATATGTATAATTAACACTAGCTCTCCTGTGTTGCAGGACAAGGGTAAGAGGCAGATAAATTAAGTAGTTAGTAGCTCATCTGGAGCACAAACAGAAGCTATTTCTTGAACTTTGAAAGTCTTTTGCCTACTGTGAATGCCAGAATGGCTATCAATGCAGTCAAATGAATTTGAAGAATAGTTGCATTCAGCTAAATGGTGAATTATTTTGAAAAGATGGCTTTTATCCTAGTGCCATCATTTGGAACACGAATGGGCCATTTCAGGGAATCTGAATCATTATTTTTGTAGTTTATTTAAATGAACAGACAACCAACCGTCTGAGCCTCCATCATGATGGTTTTATTGACTGCTGTCTCCAGTCTCGGCCCATTCTTCCTTCTTGTCTGCCAGGCTCTCTCCAGCCCTTCTGCGTTTTAGGGTCACTTTCAGTTTTACAAGCCCCCCCCCCCCCGTGCTGGTAGCTCCCAAGTGTCTCTGTGTAAGCCAGACTCCCCAACAATCATTAGGCTGGTAAATCACAGGTGATCTATGGGTGTCAGCAATTCAGACATTAGAAGCTTTATGCTCATGGACACTGCATCAACTGTCTGAAGAGCCCACACTCCTCTATAGATACCAGGATGGATGAAAACGGCTCCCCCACTTTTGATTACATAATAGATGATTTCTCCCAACCTTTTTTACCTCCTTGTAGAGACCAAGCCATGCTCTTTGTTACTACACACTGTATTAAATAGTGGCTTCCAGCCTGCATCTTGCCCTAAGTGACTGAGTTTTACAAAACCACGGTGTGGTCCATTTGAGTGCAGTGGGGTGTCTGGTGATGACATCTGGTTTATGCAAATGAACAACTACCACCTGTCCAATACGAGCAGTGAAGCATCCACAGGTAAGAAACTCATTTATGCAGATGGCATAAGGCTGCCTCTATTCTTATGCAACTGTGTTAAGAATACACAGACACATACTATGTCAAAACTGTATCAGGAAAAGCTCCTGCCTTCTGCTAGGTTATGGGAACCCTGTATTGGCATTCTGTAGCTGGAATACCCTAGTATGGACTGTAGTGTGTGGACTGAGAATGGGTATCAGCAGCTGTGAGAAGAGGTTCCATGGCAGCCAACAGCTATACTATCAAGTGGAATCGAGGTTGCTTGGTGCATTTCAAGCAGAGAAATGGACATAATTGATTTTTTTTGCTATTCAATAAATCTTGACACAAAAGCATCTCTCTGTTCTAGCATATGATGTATAACTCTAACTTTAACATTTTTTTTTGGAAAAGTTAGAGTTACACATTTTATTTCAGTGTTTCTGTTTTCCTGACCACCTTGAGTTGTTGACTTCTTAGCTGATGGATAATGGTGTGTTTAGTCATCAGCTAACCACCCACTCCTTATTTATGAGCTATGGCAATTACAACATCACCTAATGAAGATTTATGTGTGTCTGTGCCCACAGGCAACTTAAAGCAAAGTGTGTAATTTTTGAAATAAATTCATAAACATGAAGGCTGTTTTCAAGCCAGGCTAATAAAAAACATCCCAGCGGCTGTAGGCCATGAACCACTGTTCAAACAGAACACCTTCACATCAACTTCATGGAGTCTATTATGACGAATTTTAAACTAAAAGTCAAAGTTGTGTACACAACTGCTGGATGGGATGGAATATGCAGGTTTAGTTGCAGTTTTCAGCAGCCTAAAGCAGGAAGGCTGAAGTTCCAGCTGCTTTTCTAAGAGTTCTGCAGTTCCCATGAGAATCCAAGATGTATGACGGGAATAACCATTGTTTCTATAAATTTTCTGTTATAAATTAGAATGAACATTCCAGTTTGGATCCTAGCTTCAGAGCAAATGGCTTTGAGGAATCCAAGAAGGAACTTTCATGTACTGTTTTGAGGTGTTAAGAGAAGGGCTGGGATGATAACAGGATATATTTTTTTCTTCCTACTTAAAGTAAAATGTAAAAGAAATTAATGTTTAAGAATACAGCCACGTTAGGCTGGGACATGTCTCTATGAGTAATGTGCTTTCCTAGTAAATGTAAGCATCAGTATTTGACCCTCATAACTCTTATAAAAAGCCAATATGGTAGCACACATGCATAATCCCAGACCTGGGGAAACAGACACAAGTGAATCCCTGGGGCTCAACGGCCAGTCAACCTGGCCTGAATTCATGAGTTCTAGGCCACTGGGAGACCCTCCCTGCTCTCTCTTAATTTTTCCTTCCCTGGGAAACCCTCTCTTAAAAATAAGGTGGATCATGCCTGAAAAGCAATATTTAAGGATGACCCCATCTCCTTGGGAGTTGCAGAGGATGTCTGTTGCTAGCTATTAGTCACACACTGTGTGTTACTAGGAAGATTTCTTCATCTATTTTAGTTTTTTTGTAACATGAAATTATTCTGATAGAAACACTGTCTCATAGGTTTATTGAGAAGAGTGAGATAAAACCTATAAAATTCTTGGAACCAAGAACTGCCATGTTTAAGTGTCAAATAAATGTTCTTACCAGTGATACTTGCTTTATCCAAACACATTTCTTTGTGTCCTACATCAAGATGAGCTTTTCTTAGGAGGATCTGGTGGATGTTAGCTGATATTTTACTGTTATTATTCTCAAAACCAGACTGAGGTAATGAGTGGTAGAAAACACAATGCAAACTTTCTGACATACAAACAGGAAATTAGTAGGCTAGTGGTAAAAAGCCACCTAAAGGTAACTCCCATCATCTCTTTATCAGAATGCTATTTTTTCCTCTGGGAATATGACTTTGCATTTTGATGCCCAATCTTAAATATAGAAACTGATGCTGCTCATTAAACTCTCTTCCTCCCCCCTGTCCCCTTTCTTCCCCTCCCCTCATCTTTCCTTTGTAATTCCATATATGATATACATATGCAGTTTTAATGATTTTTTCCCTATCTGGCCTGATGATCCTGTCTCCAAGAGCCAAAGACCAATGAACAAAACCCCATATTAGACATGAGAATCCCCCTTTCGTGTTGTTGGTCAGGGTTGTCCAAAAGACTCCTAAAACATAGACCATTGCTGTTGCCTTTGGCTGCTCCAGGAGGTAGGAGGTAAATCCCTATTGCTGAAGACACAACGCACTACACAAACAGGCCCCTGAGTCCCCTGAATTGGAACTGGCCTCAATGTCCCCTCCCTGATACCTTCATGGTATCAGAAGGTGCTATGCAAGCATCCAAAGAAGGGAAGCAACCAGCAGTTGATGCTTATGGCATGATAACCCTAAGGGTGCAGTAGTGGCACACACACACATACATACACACACACACACACACACACACACACACACACACACACACACAGATACGCACACACCTTACCAGTCACTAACTACTCTCTAATTACACTTAAGACCCTCTCAACAGGAAAACCTAGCTAACTATCCATGCTAGTGAATTCATGGTTATTGGAGTAGAATCTGCAACCACTAATTTATTAAATCAGCATAATCCTAACAATAATCTGGTTCCAGCATTCAGCTCTTTCTTGCCTCTGATTGCTTTGTAATGGTCAAAGACTTCACTGCTGTGAGTGCCACAGGCTGTCTAATTTACCTCCTTCCTCCAAGTCAGTGAGAGTAATTTCTTTGAAATATTAATGGATCATTGTGAATGTCACTCCTCTCCTTAAAACTTGCCAGAGCTCTCCCGTTCACATAAAATACAATCCTAAATTCTTATTAGGCCTGCAAAGCTCTGGCCCTGTGTGATCTGCATGCCCCACCAGAAGACCCTCTTTAATATCATCATTTTTCCTTTTCTTCACTTAGAGCTGCAGGGAACACCTCTGGCCTCCTCTTTATTCCTCTGAACTCCCACTTTAAATACCTTGCTGCAGTGGTTTCTAAATGAGCAGCCACTTCCTGCACTGCAGCAGACTTTTTAGAATCAAAATGTGTCCTTATAGGCCTGTTCTCTGTGGGACTCTGAAGTGTTATGTTTCCCCACTTGTGTTGTGCTCTTATCAAACTTAGGTGTAACAATCCATGACTCAATCTAGGTCTGGACACCCATCCTTCACAAACCAATTTCAGAAGCCAAATTAATATCGGGAAGCAGAACAAGGAGTGGTTCTTCTCATTGGGAAGAGGAGCAAATTGATCTATGAAACTCTCAAGTTTGTCTTGTCTTATTTCGGTGGTCCTGGAGTGAGATTAAAGTTTAAACAGAGGGCCTGGGCTGTGCACCTCCCAGCAGTCCCCCATCCAGGTCATTGTCTGGACTTCAGTCTCTCCTGCAAAGAGGTCTGATAAGTTGTTAGAACTGTGTGAAATCTCTCAGGGAGACAAACAGTAGATTCTTGGGGAAATTCTCACTTCTTTAGAGTCTACTTTGGAGTCTACTGTTTCTGTGGTCTGATGGTCATATTGAGAGATACCTTAGAATAGCTTGGCTTCTGCCATGCCTGTGGCAGTACCCCCAGGGCTGACCCAGACACCAGTCATTTCTCTGCCTCACTTTTCCTATAGTCCTTCCATATTTCTCTCCCCCTTTAAATATTGTGTTAATAGAGTCACTTAACTTGCAGGCAACACAGCTTTAAGAGGAGAGAACCATATCCAATAAATGCAATGTTTTTATGGCTCTGATCCAAACCTTCTGGAGGAATTGAAACATCCTAGGCTCCCTGTAGATCAGAAGAAATCTGGCCTTTAGGTCACAGGGAATACACACTCATTCCCTCTCTGGTTCTATTTTCCAACTCGATACCACACAAAACAAAACTCTGTTCATACGTGAAGGCGAGATGTTTGTTGTTTAAATCCAGTCTTTCTACTATCCTATGTATAAGGTGAAATGATTTTGAGAGAAATAGCAGTGTTGCTCATCTAGATTTAAGAGGCTGGGAGATAATTATTTTTTTAAAAAAACTTTCTATGCTTATACATCATGGAAGTGAAATGATTCCATTACATCACTTATGGAGAACTTATTGTGTAATTGTTAATATTTACTTTCTAGGACTGTCAAAATTCATAGCTTCAGCATTGTTAGGCCAGACCTGCTTATTATAACAAATGGAGATGCCACTCTCAGCAGTCACAATTTGATGACAGCAAAGAAAAATGAAGTTTAATTTTAACTATGTTGCAGCATAAAAATAAGAGCGGGAGGGAGAACTAGATGTGTGCAGAATCATAAATATTGAAGTGAGGTTTTTTGACACCCTAAAGAAGAATTTTCTAAATAAATCAATTTGACTCTGTAATACAAGATCTAGAAGAGAAAATAAACATAGCTGTGTTAATTCCCTATTAGAAAGGCCTCTAAGTAAGTTCCTGGAACTTACTAAGGCTTTTATTTTCCTCTTTCACAAGTATGATTAGTTTAACCATGGGGACACTTGGTAGAGTAATGACTACAAGCCAAATAGCAGTTCAAATTTTTATTCTGTTACTTCCCAGTCCAGAGCTGTAATGGGACCAGTTTATTGATCTCTCTATTTTCTCCCATCAGTGAAATAGCAATAGTAATAGAATCTGTTTATAGATACTTTGCTAGAAGTGTTTTAGACCAGGTACACCTAGAAAATGGCTTAATAAGTGTCACTACTATAACAATTCCATCATTCTGCTTTGTGTAACTATAATGAAAGATCTGACACAGGTTGAGTATAAGGAAGAAAGGTTCATTTGGTTCCAGCTTAAGGTCCGGTGGTCCTGTTGGTTTGAGCTTCTGATAAAGAGGCAAAATCGCAGGTCCAGATAGCTGTGTAGGAGTGGGTGATATATATGAATCTAGAAAGGCGTGGGGGTGGAGTTGGAAATGTAATGCTAAGTTAATTCAAGGATAGTCATGTTCGAAGAGTGTAGAGTTTCACCATCAGAAACTCTCCCTTCCTTACTTAGTAACTGTGGGGTTTTTGGTAAACCACTTAAACAGTTTTGATCGTTACATCTATATTCCATTAAATGAGAAAAAGTCCAGCTGTGTACATTAAAGAGATGCAAAGAGGATTAAGGGAGATGATGAATGGAAAACACTTCAGAATCAGTCTGATCTGGTGTCCGCTCCCTACTTTTCCCCTTGGGAACTTGGCCAAGTTACCTAAAGTCTCTGCAGCTCAGTGTTCCGATGCACTGAATTGATGGATTGTGCCTGCTTGTTATGACACAGGGAAATAATGTATGTAAAAGGCCTAAATCAAACATTAGAATGTAAACACTTCCTGGATGAGGGTGGTTAGGACGTTTTTTTATAATTTAAAACATGTTCCACAAGGATTCTACAGGCCAAATCTATTCTTAACTCTGAGTAATTATAAAAAATGTAAATGTAAAATTGGGACATTTTTGAACATATGGCAAAAATCAAAGTCTAAAATCTTCCCTCTCTTTTGTATATAAATTGTCATAACAAGACTTTTTAAAAATGTCTAAACATTAGAAACAGTTTATACACAATGCCCAATTTTCTTAAACCCAACACATGGAAAGGTTGTAAAAATTTGTTGTTGGGATGTGTCTCAACTTGTGGTAGGCTTGTATCCCCCACAAACTGGATAAAAGTGACACTATTCTAAGTCAAAATGCATTTCATAATTTAACCTGTAGAACATCAAATGTGGTGGCTTAGAAAAACCACCCCCCATGGAGTATTCATTGTTAACCCTTATGATCACATGACTCATGAGAGTGGCAGCTGGCTTCCCCTACCTAGCACTATAAGCAAAGGCACATTACCACTTATTACTAGTCCGAGAAAAAGTCAAAATCCAATTTTTTATTGTCTATGTATAGCTTCTATGCTATACATAGTCAAGTAGAAAAATAATTTAGGTCAATCACTGTAAGGAGAGAATGATCTGTATTTCATTATGGATGATATCCATGCATCCCTCTCTAAACTGAAAACAAAACATAAGCTGCAGGGCAGATCCAGATGGTTGGAGAGAAGCAGTTGTCCCTTAGACCCCCCTTTTTTGCTTTCCTTATTAGCCTTTTCAGCTGGGTACACAGCTGCCTAGTTAGAACTTACATCCCCAGCTCTCCTGGTGGCCCAGCTTATTCACAAGATGGTGTCTGTCCTTGAACTGTGTGAGTGTTCTCCTTCCTTTTTGCTTCATTTCTGAGATTATAAAATAATTAGAGCATTTATTCTTTCCTCCAAAACCTCTCACATAGCTCCCCCCTCTCCTTCAAATGTATGGCTTCTTTTTTAGTTGTCACATGCATACATGTATATCCATAGATATTCCTAAATATAACCTGCTCAGTTTGTGTAATGTTGCTTCTGTGTTTGTTTCCAGAGCTGACCACTTAACACTAGGCAACCTGTTGGTGTTCTCTAACCTGGGGAAGACCACATTTCTTGCTCCTAACTCTCCTCAGTTGCCTATAGTTCTTTGTGTAGGGTTGAGGCCTCATGGGTTTTCCCCCATGCAGTTTGGAATGTTCATTGTTGTCTTCCTTATTGAACTCATGTTTGGCCCATCACATTGGTGAGACTTTATGGATATAGCTTCTGTTGTTATTGGGAGGCACAATCTCACAGCGAAGTCCTTGATCCTCTGACTCTTATAATCTTTCTGCCCCTCTTCTGTAATGATTGCTGAGCCTTAGGTGTGGGAGTGTTGTAGATGTATCCACTGGGACTGGGCTCCACAACTCTGCATTTTGACTGGTTGTGAATTTCTGTTGTGGTCTCTTTTGCAAAGAGAAGTTTCCTTGATGAGGGGTGAAGACTACAGTTATCTGTGAGTAAAAGGACAAATGTTTAAAAAAAATTAGGATGTCTGAAAAAGCCACAAGGAAAACCAACTAACAAAACACCCAATGCCAGACATGAGAAGCCCTGTGTTGCTTTTGGTTTCCTCCCAGAGGTGGAAGGTAAGTCCCCATTGCTGAAGACACCATGTGCTTCAGACACAGGACCCTGAGACCCCTGAGGTGGAGCTGACCTGAATGCCCCTCTCTGAGTATGCATCTTTCAAATCTTGTCCTTAAAGTCAGGTTCCCCACTCTCCTTTTCTCTTTCATTATCTCTCCTCCTGGTGAACCCCGGGAAAAATTTCGAGCCTGTGTGTTAAGACAGCAGTGTTGCTACTGAATTACTGAAGAGATATCTAAGCAGAGTTCCACATATGCTGAGCATTGATGAGACCTCAATGTCTCCATCACTTATGCAGTAGCATCTGCAAGCTTTCTGTTATAGCAACTCTAAGTTTCTACTAACTAACATGAGCTAGAAGTCAAAATACAGGAGGCACATTTGGCAGTCAATCCCTTTCCTTTCTCTGAGAGTCATGGCTTCCATCAAAGACACATTTACAATAGAGGAGAAATTATAAGACAAATAAGACATTTAATATTAGTTTAGCATACAATGGCAGGTAAAACCATTGTATTACTGGCCTTACTGAACAGCTTATATTTTCTTCACATGATCATAAAGATCTAAAACACACTGTTAATAATAAATAGTGACTCAAAAAACATACAGCTTTCCCATTATGGAAAAAATGACACTTTTGTTGTATTACGAGGTATCATTTAAGCAGCAATATTTTGATGATACTGACTTTGCCTTGACTGAGGAAAATATACAGGAAGTTACTAAAAGGCAAATGTATTTTTGACTTTTTTTATTATGAGCTAATGAATTTATCATTCTTTGATAGTTTCAAGATGTGTACACTGAGTTTTGGGCACTGCACAGACTCTTATCACTTTGATTAGCTGTGAATCTCTGTGTTAGCTGCAAGAAGAACCTTCTCTGATAAACTCTCAGAGAATCACTGATCTGAGTGTATAGACTTGGGCACTGAGCACACAGGTGTGAGCACTGAGCAGGAAGTTTGGTGGGATGCCCCTTAAACATTCTTTTTCATCCCTTCCTCTCTTGTGCTTTAATGTCTCCAAACCCCTCCTACTTGAATGTCCTTTATTTTTGTATTCAACCCCCTGAGTGTAATTGAAATTGTTTGCATGAACCCTAGTTTTTGGAGTCACTGCAGAAAATAACCAGCATCCCAGTGCCTGCACCCAGAAACTGTCCCACAGAATCTCAGTGAGAGGGAAAGTCTCACAAATCCGTTCACATGCATAATAAAACAGTGATAGGCCCAATTATGTGCACTTGTTAAGTAGGTGACCACAGTCTCTGTGAGTCCACAGGCCTGGTGCCCAAGGGCAATGGTTTGGGGAACTCACTACTCCAGCTTCTATGTTCTTTCTGTTCCCTCTTCTTGGATGTTTCCAGAGCTTTGGGAAGGATGACAGAGGTGACTCTTTTAGGGCTGAACGCTCCACAGTCACTTATTTCCATCGCTTTGATTAGCTGTGAGTCTCTGTAGTAATTCTGCCCACTGTAAAAAGTACCCTCGGTGATAAACAGAATTTTCAGGAAATGTTTGAACTGGAAAAATGGTACTGACTGAGGCAACTGAGACCTAAATAAACAAATGCTACATGCTCTCGCTCATAAATGCAGACTCTACCTTTAGATTCTTGACTAGTGTGACTGATTTGGAGTATCCACAAACAGCAAGGATCTAGAAAAGGTTATGTGACTTACAATGCAGCCAGCTCTACAGAGGTAGGCCTGGGGTACGATGGGATTGATCTCACTAGGGGTTTGCTACATAAAGGTGCTGTCTGCTTGATAGCAAAGGGATAAAGAGGTCTTCAGTGAGGGGAGACAGTAGAACACCAGTGATATTGAAACAGGAACACTCAGGGTAGGGAGGGTTAAGTGGGAGTAGGGGTTAGAACTGTAGTTCTCAACCTTCATAACTCTGTGACAGTTTACTACAGTTGTTCATGTTGTGGTGACCCTAACCATAAAATTACTTCGATTGCTACTACATAATTGTAACTTTGCTATTGTTATCAGTTGTAATGTGAATATCTGAGTTTTCCAGTGGTCTTTGGCAAACCCTGTGAAAGGCTCATTCAACCCCCAAAGGGGTCACAGCCTACAGGTTGAGAACAGCTGGACTAGGGCATAAGAAAGGGGGGTGGGGAGGATTAATCAAAACCTAGGAGCTGTGAAAAAGCCGTTATGGAGGACCTACAAATAAATACATTTGAGGAGTGGGTAGATAATGTCCATCCAGAAAGAAGCCAAAGGTTTCTAACCAAAAAAAATTATGTTTTTTGAGACTGGGTTTCACACTGGGGCCTAGGCTGTTCTAGGAGTCACCATATAGCTCAGACTGATCTTAGACTCACAGCAATCTCCGTGCCCAAACCTCTTAATGTTATTATTGCAAGTGTGTATTACCTGCCACGAGGGATGAGTAACTTTAAAGATACTTTCTTTAATATTTTACAGATTTGAACTTTCTCTTCTAAAAGGTCATGACTGCGGTAGCACTTAACAAGCAATATTTGCTCATAAATATTTTGAGAAATAGTAACTGAGTAAACATGCTGTCTTTGGTAGTGACTGATATTTGTTTAGTGTGAACTTCAAATAGAAGATAAATCACACATTGTACTCTAAAAATGGTTTAATCCCACTTTCTCTTTTGCCACTTTAGAAAACATTGACTCAAAACTCTGCTGCATGCTTTTAGACACTAGTTGGGGGCAAAATACACAACAAGACATGAAACTACAGAGCTTGACATAAACCCATGAGCTCAAATCAGCAGATCATGGAGGGACCCACAGTCTAACCAACGGCCCTTGTTGCTTTTCTGTCGAGGTCAGCTTTGAGAATGAAGGGAATTGCTGAAACAGCAATGTCTACATCCACAAGAAATCAAGGAGAGTTTATTTCTGTCTTAGATGCACTGTTGTTTATCCAAAAGTCACCCCAGACCTCCCCTTAAGGATTCATGACACAAACACCACCTTTGAAATGAACAAGTCTCTGGCTTATCATAACAGGAAGTCAACCACAGCATCAAAGTCCTGCTCCCAGAAAACCAGGCACGTAAGTCATAGCATCTTTTAATTCTGGAGATGGGCTTTAAAACCATCAGATGTGGGGTATAGTAAGGGAAATGGAGACAAAACATGGGTATTAGAATAAAAAATCATTTGAGCCAACAATGGGCTGTCGACCATTATTCATGCTCTAAATAGCACAGATTATGAGCTCGGTGTATCATAAACCTAAGCATAATGTTTAGATTATGGTGGATTATAATTAAATGACCTTGTGGTTAGATGTCAGGGGGGATTTTGCATAATTAGAACATTGAATCAGAACTGTGTTTCAATGTAGTTGATTTTCTGTATGATCCTATAGTTTTGGAGGACCTGGAATGGCGTCCAAGGGCTTTACCACACTGCTCAAGAGTCCACAAGAGTTGAGGAACCACAGGTCTTGAGCACAGGGGCTAAGAGGAATTATCTGGTGCTCAGTGGTCCCTTCAGTCTGGTTGGGATCAGCATTGGGTTTTCACTTACAGGGAGCCAGCCTTGTGGAAACCCAACAAGATGGCTATGTTCTGGGCATCCCCCACATCCCTGGCCGGGTCCAAGGTGCAGTGTCAGAGCTATTCAGCCTCATTCTGTAACAGTGCACACCTGCTGTAGCTGGGAGACCATGCTCAACTCCATGGTAGTTCTAAAAGCAAGATCACTTTTAATTTCTCACCAGTGAACTCAAAATGACCAGGGAAAACTCTCTGTAAGTTAATCTTGATAAAAAATATATGAAGGAAAGATTGTTTCAAAAGAAAGAATGTCAACTAGTTAATTGTTAATCCTACAAGTACGACAAAATTTCAGTCCATTATTAACACTTCTCACCATTGCCTTGCTGTCTTCTGAGAACTCAATGCTGTTCTCAGTTGTGTTGATGGGCACATATTTTAGGTAAATAAACTGAAGGGTTGTGTTTTTATATTCTTGGAGAACAGCCAGACTTCTCTTAGCCTTTGTCTGTCAAGCTGTTTGTCAGGTCTAAACTCAAGTTTGAAACGTTTCTTTCAGGTACATAGCCTGAAATGCTTTAGTCAAAACTCATTCAAAGGTAGAGCTGCATGCATAAGCACATAGGCACACATGCACATACATGCACAGGCATAACACATGTGTGCACACATGCACACAAGCATTCGTGCACACATGCACATACACAGCACACATGCACACACACGCACACGCGCACACACACACACACACACACACACACACACACACACACACACAGAGACACCTCTCTATAAAACACTGAGCCACTCTCTTGTTTTTCTCTTTTAAATCAGTTGAAATTCGGAACTTCAGGTGATGTAGAAGAAAGCCTGGCTCATTGTGGCTCTGGGACTTAGCAGCTGGAGAGACTTAGCCATTTCCCTCAATCTGGTGTTCTTCAACTAGGGACACATTAGAAACATCTGGACACTCTCAAACATGACTACCCAGATCCTTTCTTCCCTCAAGGCTTGGGGTAAACAGATTGCTGTGGGCTCTGGGCTATCATGTTAAAGAGATCTGGATGATGGAAATGGCAGTGTGAGTTGATAGAATCTGGAGAGTTACACATGCTATTAGAGAAAAGAAAGCATTCAGATTCTTTGTCTGCTGGGAGAACCAGTGGGATAATGCATGTGACATTGAAAACGCTGTAAAGATGGGGAGTCATGGTAGAAGAAGTGTGTTCCTTGGTAAGAAATGACTACACTTCAGCTTCCACATGCAAATGAGGAGGCGTTTCAAGATAACTTAAAGGCAAGGGCTCATTTCTAATCATCATTATTGTTTTTGTTTCTCCATCCCCCCCCACCAAACAAGTACTAACAGTTATTTCTCACAAGGTAAGTGAAACAAATAATCTTTGTCCTATTGCTAATACAAAAGATTCATTTTGTTCTGTTTATGCTAGAAGAAATTGCATAATGTTTTACCCTGATCATGCTATGTGAAGTTTTTATCATCCTGCAAATATTTTTATAATGAATATCTTGGGTTTGGTGAAGAACTATTTGGTAATTCCACCACTGCGTTCTGCCCTTGCTGTTTGTTTTCATTAGTCATTGGGCAAGAAAAGCATACAGACTATGGAGGCCACAGGCTATGTAGTTATTTGAGAGTGTGTCTTGAGGTTGTGTTCCTTGAAGCAGAGCTTGAGGTAAGGACTCAGGTAGTGAGATTTCTGGAGTCTCCCATGAGAAAAGAACTGAAATCAGCCTGGACATGGGACAGAGCTGAGCAGAGTTTGGAACATCAGTTTCAGATGGTCCACTGGGCACTCAACAGCAGGGGCAGCCACGACTTGTCTCAACTTGAGGCAAGGGGCCAAGCTTTGTACCCTCTGATAAAGCAACCATGCAGTTGAAGGCAAATCCCTGAAAAAGGCAGCTGGTATGAGCCGTCATGTGAGGACTCATAGCAATGTGGAAGGGATGTCCTGGCTGTGCAAGCGGCCTGAGAATATTACCAACAGCTTTGATTTGGAAGCAGTTTCCTCTGGTCCAAATTATTTCCTTGAGTTTTTTCCATTTCGTGTGAATAGTTTCATTTTGGATAATATAAAAATAGCTACTGATTGGGTGGCACTAGGGTTCCCTTCTTAGCTATCAAGGAAAATGAGAGCAATAGTTATTGAGTACCTGCTCATAAACTCAATTGTCACTCAGATTGCAATGTGATGACACACAATTATCATTTATCAACATCTCCTCATGCACTTAGAAGGATGGATATTTTAGCATCAAAAGAAATTTGGTAGGCTGAGAACAATGTCTCCACTATGGGCATTTGAAGAAGAGGAATAGTTCAAAGGAGATAATGTTATAAATAGTTGGAGGATATGTACAAAATACCAATAATGTGTATTGCCCTGTGAAAAATAAAGGCTAATCAGGAAATATAAGTTAAACACTTGAATAAATAAATGCACTAGAAAATAAAATATAGACAAATAACTCTAAATAGAAGTAAGCCATTCCCAGTTAAACCTCCTAAGGAGGTGAGGTGGTGCTAAGGAAGAAAAGATCAGAAAGTTATGGATTAGATTTAGATTTAAGGAGATGCATAGCCCCATGTTAAAATATTGCTGATACCACATAGGCAACAACATATTTTTCACTGAAAAAAATGGTTTGATGTTACTCTGGGACATTTATGCTGAAAGAGGATTGGCTTAATACAATATCCTATTAAATACCAATTGTGTCAATACACAGTGGACACTTCTCTGCTAATCAGAGGCTCAGCTCTCCTAACCTGATAACCATGGTGGAAAACATTGGTTTCTTTTTTTTTTTTTTTTTACAATCTTTCCAGGCAGAATGCCCATCAGATTTTCATCAGCCTTGCAACACATTCTTCTGGCATGGAACCAGATTTCATTAAATTGTACTGGAACAACCTCCAGGGTCACAGGAAGCAATCTGCAAGTGTGAGTCAGGGTCTGCTTGCTTCTCTAGATTGCAGACTCATTGTTATAAACTCCTATGGGCTGCTTCTTTGTCAGGGGCATGCAGAGAGCACACCTTTTTATGTATTCAAGTGTCTATCAATAAAGACAGCAAATTGCCTCTGGGAATACTGGGATTTTTAAATTTTAATCCTAGAATTACAGTTCCTGGAACATCATAAATTTGCAGCAACAGAAACACCAACTGTTTTCCTTTTCTCATTTCCAGTATCCTGCAGCTGTGTGACCCACATGAGCTTTGCCTCGTTTTACATTCAAAGTGCTAGCACATGTGTAAGGGGTTTACTCAGTGTAGTGAGATTCCAAGTTGGAAATACCCTTTGACCACACACACACACACACACACACACACACACACACACACACACACACAGGGTTTCCTCAATGTAATAAGATTACAAGTTGGAAATATCTTTAGGCTGTACACACATGTGCACACACCCACACACATGCACACATGCACATGCACACCCATGCACATACATATATGCACACGTGTGTGTACCTGTATCCAGTTACACTCAGTTTAGGTCCATCCCTTTCCTTTGCAAGACTTTACATAAAAATGGAAAAGTGCATAAGAAATGTCAGAGGGACCATTTCTAATCTATTACACTACTCATAATTCTCCTAAGTATGTTGCTCCTTTATTGTAATAGTAACATGACCTATGACATAGTCTTTAGTGTATGACAGCTGTGCACATAGACAGACCAAGACAACAAACCACTTGTGATGTGAACAAGAGTTCACTACTTCCATCTGTATAGTGTGTGTGTGTGTGTGTGTGTGTGTGTGTGTGAGAGAGAGAGAGAGAGAGAGAGAGAGAGAGAGAGAGAGAGAGAGGCTAAAGAGTTGGGAGAGCTAGTTACACTTGTGGGGAGTGTGTGTGTGTGTGTGTGTGTGTGTGTGTGTGTGTGTGTGTGACTAGATTTGGGAGAGTTGATTCCAGCTGTGTGTGGGGTGACTAGATAGTTGAGCTAGAAGGGCTGTTTTCACCTGCATGGTGTCAGGGAGGAGGTATTGAGTAGAATTGGGGGACTTACTCCACCTATGTAGCAATGGGAAAATCTTTCCAAGTTTTACTTCCACAACATGAAATTTTATTGATAATTTTCCAAAACCTTTCAAGATAATCTTACAATCACGCAGTCTCACATCTACACCAATGGGCTGAATGAACTTTGGCAATAAACTATAACCCTCTTTAACACACACATTTATAGACCTAAAATGAGTGGTTAGTGGGATACACATTGTGTTACCTGGTGAGCATAGCTCTGAGTCTGACACCCATGGAGGGATTTTGCATGGAGGATCACCAATCTTTTCAATACTTGCAAATGGTAAGGAGAAATCTCATTTTGCAGACCAGAGGATGGGAACTCAGCTAGTGTATCATATTCTGCTAGACAGAGAAACCACCTGTCAAGAACATGGGTTTGCAAATACACTGCCAGTTTTGACAGATCAGAACCAGGGCACAGGCTCCTATGAAGCTTCAGAAGTTCTATGATGAGGATCCTGAATGTATAAGACAGACTACTGGGACCATATTAAAGTATAGTCACATAACAATGCATCACCCCTAATTACAAATGAAGTGAGCCATTCCTTCATAGAGCTGAGTGAAAGGCAGTGTCGGTGACTGCCCATCACTGTGACAAATGCCCAAGAAAACAGAGTTTCTCTCTTGTTCATTTGAACAGAAGACATTCACTTGTGTTGCTTCTGAGCCTTTATGTGCAGAGGCAGAGTGTAATTCCAGGGAACTTGTGGTAAAGCAGAGATGCACACCTCCTGGCAAACAGGAAGTAGGCAGAACCAGAGAGGAAGGGTCCAAGGGCATCATGTGCCCTCCAAAGATAAACTCATAGTTACCTACTCCCTATCTTCAACACCTCTTTCTAATAGTTCCTTCAGCTTAATACTTCAAACATTAATCTGTGTGTTAAGTTGTCACTTAACATATAAAATTTAGGGGTACATTTTCTAACCAAACTGTAACAGGCAGACAACATAATAAGTTCTTCTCCTACAAAGAACACTTAGAAACCCAAACTCATCAGAGTGTTCCCAGTGGTGAGTTTAGGTGATAGGATTTACAGTGAATCTCACTTTCCTTCTTTATTCTATTGATAATTGGCAAATCTTCTACAATAAAGTTGCATAATTTAACCAAGCTTTCTTAATCATCTTTGGAATGAGAATAATAATGGAATTTAGAATTGCATGGCAAAATCCTGGAAAATGTTTAATCTACTGTCTGACCCAACCATTGCAGTAAATAAATGTCAGCAATAAAAGTGAAGGAAATTTTAAGAAGAGATTTTTTTTCTCATTAGTTGCTGTATAGTATATATTTGCTTAAAAGTCAAACAAAACTTAATGTCTCAGTACTTATCATTTTAGACAATAATCCAAAGGTATATTGGAAGGTACACTGCAATCTAAGCTCCACTGCAGACTGGCTCCAGTGAGTTCAAGCCTCTATCTATGTAATGATGCTGTATCATCAACATATAGTTCAGAAGCTGCTGCAGAAAGCTGTGCTGTCTCCCTAGGAAATAGGTTATGTAGAACCTAAGTTGTCTTGGCATGAGATTGGAATGACATCCACATCATTGGTAGAAGCTGTATCTGATGTGTTGGTTTGCCTGAAAGACAAGATCCAGGGGACCATAGTAAAGATATTCAAGTTTGAACAATTATCTCAGGGAGAGGTTGCAGGAGATGGCTGATGTTGAGGTCAAGTGCTGGACTTTGATGAAGCATAGGGAATGAAATCCTACCATGACTCAAGGGCATGTGATCCAGAGCTGGCATGATGGCAGATGGGGAATCATGCATGTATGTTGAATAAGAGCCTGGAGGCTCTCTGGGGAAATAGTGTTCCAGAATCTGTGATCGTATGCATCTCAGATTTGGAAAATTTCAGAAAAACATTGACCTTCTTGTTAGATAAATTTCAAAACCAAAGCTAATGTGACCTTCAGTATGGAGGGGAGATTGTCACCATCCTAAGGAATGTGAGCTGGCAGCCCCTTTCCATTTCTCATCCACCTTGCAAATGGAGAGCTATGTGGAATACTCTTCTCATAGGGTCAGTTTCCTCTGTCAGGATGAGCTCTGACAGACAGTTGAACAATGGCCCTTTGGATGGTGGATGTAGACAGTTGAGCAAAAGGCCCAGGGATTCTGAAATACAAATCAGATGGCATTGGTATAACTTAATTATCTTGAGTTCACTAACGTTTTTTTATCTGTCAACATTTCCATATTAAAATTTTATTATGTCTGAAATGTTTATTCCTGCAGTCAAAATCATGCTAGGCTGTGATTTTTTCCTCCTCTTAAATATATTGCTATTTCAATAGATATTTTTTTTATTTTATCATCCATCATGATAAAAGCTGGCAGAACTTCAAGTAGAAATGTTTGCTGCTATCAGTGCATTAGTGTTTCTTATGTTGACAAAACCATGTCATCCTGTACAGCTCAGAGCTGCAGCAGGCAGGAAAGGAAAGGCATAGGATTCCCTAAGTAGTCAGGGCTTTCCTAGTCTCTGCACCAAGAGATTTTGCGATGATCACTATTGGTGTCATCATGGTTTTATAAGCAATTTCCACACTTCCAGGGGTGCTTCTCTGAGACACTCACTAGCATCCTTCAGACGAGGTCCCTCTCAGGCATGTCTCTATATATCTATATTTTGTCTCCTTTCTATTTCTAAAGACAAGAGATGCATGAATAGCTGTATAGATGGAAGGTTGTCTTCAGAAGAACCTGTGCACATAGATGTAAAATCATTCCAGACCAACTTAACTGTCATTCAAACAATCACAGTGCCAGAGGCTAGTCACCCAGAGTGATTCTCTCTCTCTTTTTCTCCATCCTGCCCATTGTCACCTGATAGGCACATCTGCTCTCCTGAGCTGGAATGCTGGGATGCTCTCCATAATGTCATTTCCCCTCTACTTGATTAAACCCTTTTAAAATTCCTAGGTTTTCCTTCAGTTTCTTTGGCAAGTGTTCTCGACAAAGAAACAACCCACCTTGTTCTGTTCTTTAATGGCATTTTATGTTAGTCTGAACACCCCCACCCCAATCATCTTAACATTTAAGATGAGGGACAAATCTCATTCTTTCTGCCTTAACTCAGGAACACAATGATTCACAGGGGTAGCTAATTCTGCCACAAACTGCATTGTTGTTAAGAACTGAATATTAAAATTTAAATTACATCTTAATTTATTGATGGGTTTGACATATATGTCATGGTGAATGTGTGGAGGTCAGATGAAAATTTGTGGAGGTGAGTCTTTACTTCAACAGGTGAGTCCTGGAGACTAAACTCAGGTGGTCAGACTTGGTGACATGTGTCTTTGCCTGCTGAGCCATCTCTCCAGCCCTCTGTATTCTTTACAAGACAAACAGAGCTGGTCCTTCCTAACCTTCTGAGAAAAAAAAAAGCAAAACAAAGAGATCCATAGCAGAATTCCAAAGAACAGCTTGATGTTATTACTGTGTGTCTTGGTTTCTTTTCTGTGACTATGATAAGACACTGTGACCAAGGCAAGTGATAGAAGAATTAATTTGGGGCTTACAGTTTTAGAGGCAGCAGGAGGCATGGTGCTAGAGCAGTAGCTGAGAGCTTACACCTTCATCCACAACCAGGAGAAGAGAAAGCTAACAGGGAAGAGCTTGGGCTGTTGAAACCAAAAAGCTTGAACCCAGTGATAGACCGCCTCCAATAAGGCTCCTAATCTTTCCCAGAAGTTCTACAAACTGGGACCAAATAATCAAATACATGAGCCTAGGAGAGACATCCTCATTCAAATCACCACACTGTGCCTTAGATTCTCCAGATACACAGTGTCTTCAGCCATCTCCTAAAACAAGCTTGTTCTTTCTACTTTCTTATTTTTAGTTCTTACAAAGGCTATCTTTTACTTTCTTTTTCCCTGATAGTGTATGTTTATCTTCAGTGGGCTATTTTTGCACTGTCTACATATACTGGAGACAAATAAAGAATGCTTTGACTGAAAGTTTCAGCTGGAAGACCATCAGGAGTCTGGGGACACAGCATTAGATGAGAATTCAAGCATGCCTTGTCTACTCCCCTCAGAGGTGCAGTGTTCTAAGCATAATCTCACAGTGAAATGAATCATACCACCAAGAAGTTCTAGAGTCCACAGTTCATTGTTTTCTTTTTTTTATTTCTGTAATTTTAGGATGAGGAAACAAAAGTGCAGTGGCATAACTTGTCCAGATTTCTGTCAAATAGGGCACAACCCAGCCATTAACATTGAAGTTTAGTGATGTCTCTGTATTCAGAATTCGCACACTTTCCATCAGACATTTTCTAATACCTGAGTCTTATTTCTCTCTCCTGAAGTCTCAGCCCAGTTTATTTGTTTGGAACAGTTTTATGACGGCTTGTTGGAAAATACTTTTTTCTTTTGATGCCCATTTTTGAAGTATTGTAAACAATCATGTCGGTACAGTTATACTGTTTTATATATATATTCATATATATATATATATATATATATATATATATATATATATATATTTAGTGCTAATGTATACTTTAGTAATGAAGCCATTGGGTATGGCTATATATGAAAAGTGTTTTATTTAGTAGTAATTTTATACTAATAACAAGCCAGAGTTAGTAATAGTATGTATTTTTGCTAGGCATTTTTACTATGTTACATACTAAATAATAGTAGCATCTAAGTAATATTTAATTGTCTGTAGTCTTTGCCATCAAATCAGGCCCCAAGCCCTGGCTTCTTTTGCTTGTTGTGTTTCTCAAATACATTTTCTGGAACTTTCTCTAATCCAGGAATCCTCATTCTCTCCCTTCCATCATACATTTAGCTTGCCAGTTCTAACTTCCTGTGTAGCGAGTAATACTCAGGTAAATATCTCGTGTTGAGTAATGCTTGCCGAGGTGCTCGGTGTGTGGTCGGGCATAAAACAAGCTTTCAGGCTGGGGTGGCCTCTTTCTGCTGATTTTAAAGATCTGGCGAGGATCCCAACTTTCCAAGAAAGCAGATGAAAGGCGACTGAACACCACCCCCTCTGGGTGGGGGTGCATTAGTCATCACTAGGAGCGCTCGGTGGCATAAGGTCTCCTGTGCAGATGTTATGAAAAGCCCCCAATTGTAGAGTTCGTATGTAGAGGCCCAAGAGAAAACCAAAACCCCAATCTTCAGAGCTTGCTCTTGTTTCTGATTGTGGAGTGCCTCCTTCTATGCACCTCTGAGTTCAGTGAATTGTTACCCTTGGGACTGAATGAACAGTTTCAGAGCTGTGTGTGGCTGGAGGTCTGCTCAGATGTCCCCTACACTTCGTCTCAGGGTTTCAGGAAGCACTTAGGCTCTGCAGGCCTTCCCGCTGGAACATAGATAGAAGGCAATGTTAGCCAAAGGCTAAACAGGCCCCTTAGTGCGCTGCCCTGAAAGAGGAAAATGTATTTTCTAGAGATCAGTGTCCGATAGATGGAGAAAGTCAGAGTGAATGCTGGCAACGATCCTTAAACTACAGGCCTCTCAGGTAGAGAGAAGCACCTGGCTTTTATTTATTTATTTTGAAGATATTTGTTATTAGACAAAGTCGAAAGGAGGAAGACTTTCATTGCTGTGATCTGGGCATGACTGATAGCTACTGGCAAAAATTCCAAACATTGAAAATAGTCAGAGCCCAGCCACTGCTGGCCTCGCTCTGAGATTCTTGCTGCTACACAGAACTGACCCCAGGGCGCCCATTCTTCCCCCCTGCGATCTCTGTGTGCCAGTGCATGCAAATACTCCCATTCCTGCTTGCTCAGACATTAAAATATGAATTTCAAAGGGGAGTGCTAGTGTTCTTAATGTCAGCTTTCCCAAGAGTCTCTTCTTTTAAATCTCTTTCCCTCCTTACACTGTAACTTACATGTGATCAACTGGAATTGCATGCCATGAGGATCATTTGCTAATCCAAATTTCCTGTTTCTATTAATTTTATTATGACATTATCTGTTTGGTCTTTATTAGATCTTATGTGTCTGCTCTGGGCTATTTTGTTATTACTGTAGTAATTTGGTTCTGTTTTGTTTTAATGTGATTGGTTGTGCGTTGGTGTGTGAAGGGACACTGGACACAGAACCTATATTTAAGCATTTTGCCTTAAGGGAACCCGAAGACACGACATGCCAGTATGGTTGGCAAGGAAGAGAATGAATTAATGCAGTTAATATGATATTTCCAACTTATACCCCTTATGAACAATATGTGATCGGCTAGTGATCCATTGCCATCTTACTTTGTTAATGTTTTCAGTAATAGTGCCCTTGTCTACATAAAGCAGTTTCAAATATATGTTCTGTGTCCAGTCCTCTCTCCTCTTACCTAATTTTATTTTCTGACATTTCAATGCCCCCTGGTCAGCTACAGGCTGAAAATATTAAGTGGAAAATAACAGTAATGAATAGCAAGTTTCAAATTTAGCACTCCATTTGAATAACATAATGAAATGTTAATCTCCTTTTTCCATTGCACCAAGGACACGCATCATCAGCTGTATGCATTCTGTATATGCTACTCACCTCTTCCTCATCAAGTAGATTTGTTGGTTATCATGGCACTTCATGCCATGTTCAGAGAGCCCTTGTTCATGGCTCCAAAGTGTGAGAGTAGTGATGTGACTTTTATTACATTATTTTGTTATGGTTTTTGGATATTATTCTTAGTCACCATCTATCTTTTACCTTGCTTAATTTACAAATTAAACTTTTTCATAGCCATATATGCATGTATATATGTATGTGTGTGTATCATAGGTTAATATGTATGTAGTTACAGGTTGATACTATCTTTAATTTCAGGCATTTGCTGAAAGTTTTAAAATCAATTCCCTTTGAGTTAGCAGGCAATACTATACCAAGGAAGGCTATTTAAAGTACATAGACTACCTAGATCTGTAGTCATGGCACAAACTGGTAACAGAGGATCTTAGAGCCTCTGAGGAGGCTTTGGGGAGGTTGGAGGTGACAGGATTTTTAAGACTTCTGACTGTGATTCTGTCACCCACACAGAGTTTTTTGTTGTACTTTACCTCGCTCCTCCACCCCACCTGGATGTCCTTATTGAGAATAACACTGGGATGGGGAATAGCAATGACATGGTGAAGATAAACACAGGGGGTTAACATAGGATAGAGACAATGATTCCTGTCATTAACTGGAGAGTATCAGCAGTGACTGTCAAACCTAACCTGGAGCCAGTCTCTCAGAAAGTGCAACCACCTTAGCAGATGGGAAAGTGACTGAACCATTGTCTTAAAACATGCTGTTCACCAACAACTCTGTATTCAGTTAGAACCTCACAAAGGAATGACCTCACCCAGCCATCTGACAGTGTTTACTCTTCCAAGTTTTGGCTCCATTCTTGCTTCTCATTACTCAACTATTCACCAAATTCCCAGTGGTCTGAACCACTCCACTGCTACTCAAGCCAGGCTGTCCTGTGAGACTGCTGTTGGTCTGCTCATCACTGGCTTCCCTGTCAGCTGATTTCATGGCCTGGGACTCATGAACTCTAAGCCTTCTACTGGTGCAAATGCATTGCTTCCCCAAGTGGGAAGAGATTCTCTTCATTCCCTGGGAGAAAACAACGTCCAGCCCTGCTTCTCTTTTGAAGGGTCACAACTAAAGCTCTTGCCAGCCCTCCTCTATTTGTACATTGGAGCTTCCAAGTTTTGATCACAGTGTCTTCTACACAATGCATTCTTAACTTTTGAGATCTGGTATATTTCAGGGAGTGTCATAAGAATTGTATATTCCCACCTTCTAGTCACAGGCTCTAATATACATAAGCATGATGACAGCCAGCCAACGGATTCCTATTAGAGAGTCAATTTCCAACATGACTTTATGCACTCCTAGCTACAGGTGCATTTGTAGTGAGAATAGACTGGTTTTGTGAAAAGCACACACTGATCCAAGCCAACAGTTGAGAAAAACTCCCAGGAGGAGAACCTCCAGGGTGTGTGTGTGTGTGTGTGTGTGTGTGTGTGTGTGTGTGTGTGTGTGTGTGTGTGTGCAGTAGGAGTGGGTTATGATTCAGTCAGAACTCCATGTGCTCATATGAAGTCATCTTTTAAAATATTGCCTCTGTTTTATTTTGTAACCTAGTTCCTTTCTCTTTAGGTCAAACTTAACAGAATTCTCTCCTTGTAGTTACTTTGACATAGTATAACATTACTCTCAAAATGTTACATTAACTATCAAGTTGAATAAAATGTTAGCAAGCGACAAGAGAACATGGCACTGCACTGAATCATGGGTAGCCCATGGTGGTACCCATGAAAGGGGAAGAGAGGGGATCCACACAACATAGTGAGAGTCCTATAAATTATGATGGCATACAAATCCAAATCCTGTCTTGGGTTCTTACGGCCCCATAAAAAGCAAATCTTGCCTTAATGAATAAAAGATATTAGGGCAATAAAAAGTTATAATCAGAATTAAAATCTGTACACACAAGAGCAGCTTTTCTAGTCTGTCTTTAGGCTGGATGTGTCTGCACTCATCTCTAGCCATCTCTCCCAATCTCACTCCTTACCCGCCTCTGGATTCACAGTCCATCCTAGATTTCAGCCTCCCAGAACCTGTCAACATGAACATATCTTTGTGAAGGAGGAGACAGCAACTGATAAAAACCAAGCCCTTATTTACTTTAAGCCTTCTCAGCAGGTCCAGACACAAAGATATTTTCTTCAAATTTCCCTGTGAAGCTCTTGCCGACTTTTATACTGATGTATATACAGTGAGAATTAAATGTTCTTTGTTATTTCCTGGGTTGAATTCTCAGTCCTGTTTCTCCAAACAACTTATAAAAAGAATTAAAAGCATATACTTGAGAGATCTTAGGTACCACAATACATGTAATATACGATAAAAGTGTCTGCTTATTGCCATTTGTATATGGGAACAATGATGCTACAATTTTGTGGCAGGTAGCATGTCTTCATTGACATTTTTATTTGCTTTCTTAAGGTGAGTTGCTGCTGAGTGTCTTTCCATATAGACTGCATGATCATGGCCCTTAGCCTGATCAGAGAAACATCTCTGCATCAGTAGTCCTCTACCTTCAGGCAGCTTGTCTAGGCTCACAAGCTAGAGTTTCACAGCAAAAGGGAGAGAATATATTGGTCAGATTTCTGTTGATGTGATAAGCACCTAAGAAAATCAATGCAAAGGACAAAATGTTTCACCTTTGATGGGGGAAGTCCTTCTGTGTATATGTTTGTCTCATTTGTTGATAAATAAAGCACTGTTGGCCAATAGGGAAGCATGATAGGCAGGACTAGGAGAGAAGGAGGATTCTGGGAAATGTAGTAGAGAGGATTTGCCATGTGATCCCATGAAGAGAGGTTGCTTGCTGCTAGTGTCCTCGATAAGTCGTTATAAAGTATATAGATTAATGGTTATGCTGATACTTAAGACAGAGCTAGCATATAAGAAATCCCAGTCATTGGCCAGCAGCATTGTAACAAATATTAAACTCTGTGTGTGATTTGGGGCCCTAATGTGGCAGTGGAACTCAGGTGGCTGGTGGAAAGAGTTATCATTACACACCTTGGCTCACTGTTTCATAGATCTCACTCCATGGTTCATGGCTCTGCTGTCTCTTGCAGTAAGTACATAGTAGATCAAAGCTTCTTGCCTCATGGCAGCCAAAGAACAAAGAGACAAAGAGACCTGGAGGAAGGGACTGGGGCAAAAAAGCCTTTTTTTTTTGAGTATTTTCAGATTTTTTTCATTAATTTATATTTTACATTTCAATCCCAGTTCCCCCTCCTTCCTTTCCTCTCACTCCCTTCACTCGCCCTTCCTCTTATCTGCTCCATAGAGATGGTAAGACCCCCCATAGGATGTCTACTAAGTCTGGCCCATCGTCTCATTGAGGCAGGACCAAGGCACCTCCCCACCCCCCAAACCCCTGTGTCTAGGATGGGCTAGGTATCTCTCCATATAGAACTGGCTCTACTAAGTCAGTTTGTGCATTAGTGTTAGATCTTGGACCCATTGCCAGTGGCCTCATATATTGCCCCAGCCACGCCATTGTCACCTATATTAAGGGAGTCAAGTTCAGTCTTATGCAGGTTCCACATTTGTCAGACCTGAGTCAGTGATCTCTCATTAGCTTGGGTCAGCTGATTCTGTGGGTTTCCCCATCACAGTCTTGACTCCTTTGTTCATATTTTTGCTCCTCCCTCACTTTGATTGTACTTCAGGGGCTTGGCTCATTGGTTAGTTGTGGATTTCTGCATCTGCTTCTGTCTGTTTCTGGAGGAGGGTTCTAGCTTCTCCATGGTTGTGAATTGTAGGCTGGGTATCTTTTGCTAAGAAAAGCCTTTCTAAGTCAGGCTCCCAGTTGATCCCCCTTTCCTTACTAGGCTCCTTGTTGTAAACTTTCCATCAACACTCAGTAATACCATCACATTGCAAATCTGCCACAGATGAGCCCACTAATGAGGTCACATCCCTCATGATCCAGTCACTTTACTAATGATACCTGGGAGCATTACACTGGGGACTGAGCCTCCAACACATGAGCCTGTGAGGGACATTTCAAACACAAGCCATAACAGAGAACCATTCTTTGCTCTGTGACCAGTGTTAGACATCTGTCCTGCCTCTTTATTTCTCCATTATATGCTGTCATATACTCCTTGGTAGCTGGCTCTCTGGGGAATTTGTGCCTCAGGCATCTGGCTGTCAGGGCAGTTGTTACACTCCCCTGAGACCTGGCTGTGTGTATGGACTTTGAGCCTCTTTCCACTCCTGCTCCCGGATATTTGCTCACCACGATGTGGCCTCACAAGAGAGACTGCTTCCTGGTCCTAAACTCCAGTCCTTCACCTACTTTCTTTCATAAGCATAGTAAACAAGTTGTTTCCAGGTGACTGGGTGACAGAAATGTCTGTGGGGCATGACCAATTCCTCTTAGAGAGTCTCCTCATATATTTATAGCTGTCTTGCTATGTGTTTTCTCTGTGGTGCTTCATCAGATTCCCTATGCAAATCTCAGATTTTATACATCTATTCAAAGACCTTGAAATGAGATGATGTTTGTTTTGATCTGAAAAGAAACAGCTGACAGCTATCCAAAAGCTTAGTGATGATGAGAAGTTCCTGAAGACTGTGGAAGCAAAGCACCATGTGGTTGGTGCCCGTGGGCAGCCAGATCCCAATGTGGGGAAAAGGCTGTGACTTTAATGCTTGTTGGTAAAAACTTGTGAAGGTTAGGAAGAAGTGTGGACCAGCACACTGGGGGAAACTAGGCTTAAGTTCTTCTGAGCTTTCTCTCTAGGAAACTTTGGATGTGACATTCAGCATCTTTGAAAATTGCTTCTGCTAGCTTCATAACACTGGCAAAACAACAAAGATAATACATATGAAAGCCTTGAATAATCACGTCCACCAAAGCAGTTATGCAACAAACACGATGAACCCATATCGTCTGGAATCAGACCACGTGTTATGCCCATCACCACTCTCTTTGTTCTGAATACCGACTGGGTTGCATCAGGCTTTTCAACACTCCAGTATGTTTAAAAAAGAAGAAAAAGAATGCCTCTTAGAAATGAAGATCACTCTGTGCCATGCACACCATGTCTGATTTTATTAATCAAGGATAACTAAACCATGATGCTGTCTAGGATGTACAGGAGACTGCTTCTGTCTCTAGTTTTCTAGAACAGCATTTTGGATTCCCTTGCCTAATTTTAAGTGTACATTAGAAAGGAGATTTTTCAAGGTGGAAGGCATCGTAAAGTCATGGAAGAACTGAGTCATGAGCAACTGGCCATTTTTCATGCTGTGTGGGGTGGGTAGGGAATGATCAAAAGATCACCAGGTCCCACAAGGCAAGAGCTAGTAGACCCAGAGCACACACGATGTATGGCTGATAGACATACAGATTAGACCATCAGTGCCTGAGTCCCAAATAGCTCCTGGGCTGGCCAGGCTGGCAAACACTTACCCCAACATCAGTCATCATCGGGAGACTCTTGTGTGTGACTTACGTTCTGTACCGTTGTCTCTCTTCATTTAGTATCTCTCCTTCATCAGCTCTGTTCCTCCACATTAGGTAATTTTTTCTAGAACAAATCCAGAGGCTGTCTCTGGATTTTTGTTTGCCCCCGATTATCCCTGAATCTTGAGTTTATCAATTCTAGTATTTCTGCTAACCTGAGACACAGCCTTGGGAACCCAGTTTCTGGTGCTTCAGTTATTGTTTTTCTTGTCGATCCCTTGTCCTAAGGAGATTGAACATCTTAGATTAGAGACCTAAAGGAGAGGAAAGATACTTCAAAAGTGGCATCCCATGCCCTAAGTTTAACATACTCACACATTAGTGTTTGGGGGCCTCATCATCCCATGACAGTATTTACAGAAAGAGTTGTGTTCACCCTTTCAAGGAAAGGAATCCAGAATGGGTGTGTTATGAGCAATTTCCTCCATCCCCTGCCACTGCAGCTTCCCTCCTATGATGGACCAGAACATGGAACTGTGAGTTGAATCTTTTTCTCCCCTAAATTGAGTTTTGCCACAGAGCATGTTGCCATAGCAATAGGAAATAAGACTAATAAGATAGGGATGACTTGGGTTTCTTCAATTAAATACAACTATCTCTAACTGAATATATAAGGTTCTTAAATAAAATCTTTAAGACTTTTGTCTTTTATATTTGAAATCTATTTTTTAGAACTTGCCATAGATGTTCATATTGGCTACGTTGATCACTTTGGCCTCTGTATGATCAGTGGAATTTTGCTTTTATAATATCATACAGTGGGAACTCAATATTGTCAAGTTTGGGGAGCATCTTGAAAATGAACAAAATGTATACCTTCTATGAGTCAATGTGATAGGAACTATGGAAAATGTCCAATGGGTTAATGACAGGAATAATATGACTTTCTACTAAAATGTGTTCCATCTGTTGGAGCCTATGCATCTCAGTTCACATGCAATTGTTAGTTTCAAGTTCAAATCAATTTTACATGCTAGCATATGGCTCTATCAATTCTCATCAGCTGAAGAGTCACCTATGCAGTCAGTAGAACATGGGCTTGAACACTTGGAGAGAAAATCTCTGGTAGGGAGAATACTAATGTATAAAAATTAAGAAAGATTAAACTCATTATTACAATATATATGGACTATTAAGAAGAATATGTAAGCATACACATATGTATATGCATGTTTAGTTATATATTCCTCAACAATAGAGAGATATTCTGAGAAATGTGTCATTATGTAATTTGATCATTGTATAGACATCTTAGATAGGTTTACACCAAACTGCATAGTTCAGCATACTACATAATTAGGCTATATGGTATATGTGAACCACATATGTATATATGGTCTGCCTTTGGTCAAAATATGGTTATATGGGAGAATAATGAAGTGAAAAAATAACTGTTCAAGAAATTGTTGTCAAAAATTAACAAAAATGAAGGATGAAAGAAATCCCCACAGTCGATCCATGGTGTGTTGAGAACAAAGAGGCTTTGCTTGCTGGGAACAGTTTCTTGGAGATAAGTCTGCACTGATGATATTTTTGCATGTTTGTTTGCTCTTTCTTGTATCACCTTCCACCCCACTGTGAAATGCTTATGAAATGCTTGGTATATGCAGTTTCATAGCATTCATACTAACATCCAAATTCTATTGTACATTTAAATGAGATCTTAGTTTTTCTGTTTTAAATGATCTCCTTGGAGCTGGGAGAAAGAGAGGGGGAGAAGAGGAGGGGAGAGGAGGAAATGGGGGAGCAGGAAGGTTGAGTTTGGGAAGAATAGAGGAGAGCAGGATGAGAGATATCACAATAGATATTATTATAGATTTGAGGAGAGATCTGGCACTAGGGAGAATTCCAGAGACCTACAAGGATGACACCAACTAGCAATCTAAGCAATAGTGGAGAGGCTTCCTTAAATGCTCTTTCCTGATAATGAGATTGATGACTATCTGATATGCCACCCTAGAGCCTTCATCTAGTGGCTGATGTAAGCAGAGGCAGACGCTTACATCTAAATACTGAACTGAACTCCTGGAACCCAGTTGCAGAGAGGGAGGAGTGAAGAGCAAATGGGTCAAGACTGAGATGGTGAAACCCACAGAAACAGCTGACCTGAACAAGGGGGAACTCATGGACCTCAGACTAATGACTGGGAGGCCAGCATGGGACTGACCCCGACTCCCCTGAATATGGGTGTTAGTGAGGAGGCCTTGGTAATATATGGGACCTCTGGTAGTAGCCCAGTATTTATTCCTAGCGTATCAATGGACTTTAGGAACCAGTCCACGTAGAGGGATGTTCTCTCAGCCTGGACATATGGGGGAGGAACTAGGTCCTGCCCTAGATGATATGACAGATTTTGAGAATCCCCAATGGAGGGCCTCACCCTCCCTGGGGAGTGGAAGGGGGATGGGGTGGAGGGTAGGTGGTGGGCGGGGAAAGAGAGGAGGGAGCTGGGATTGACAGCTTCCTTCTAATTTAAATAAAAATAAATTAAAAAATAAATGATCTCTTTGTTCCAACAGATTGCAAATACTTGCCATACATGAATATATTACAAAAGTCTTGACCCTATCTATTTGTATTATGTAAACAACATATGCATTATTCATACCGTAGTTCTTGGTTGCTGTATTATGAAGCCAGAGGCAGCAGAAGGGTAGTTAAAACCCACTTGGAACATAAGAATATTGAAGGTTTCTAACAAAAGGCTAGCTGGTAAAAACAGTAATTACTGTAGTTTAATAGCATGATTTGTTCAGCATCACTATAGCAATTTTAAAAAGGGAGGACGGAAAAGGTCTAAATCTCCAAATTCTGTGCTGAAAGAGCCAAGGTTAGAATAAGGGTGTAGCATAGCTTGTTTATTAGCATTGTTAAAAATAATGATCAAGTTAATTAAAATTGAATTATAGTGGAACCATCTAGAAAGACTAATGGCAGCCATTTTAATGAGGCCCATTAATGGTAGCAATAATGATAAAGCTATTTTGATACAAGCTCAATAGTTTTTTTCTTTATAAGAAATCTCTTATGTACTTTTCTCTCCTGTCCCTGTTGGCGAATTCATAGTAAGAGGATATTTCAACTGCAGAAATGGCTGTGACCATGACAGTTCAACAGTGAAGTCTGTAATGAGTTAATGCTGATCATGCTAGTTAGAGAACAGTTAAAATCAAAGATGTGCCCCCAGCCTAGCATTCTTCTACCTTGGAAGCACAATGACAACTCAAAGAGGATGTGGGTTATAACAAAAGCCCAAAGTCCTTCTTCAACTTGGGGAAACTCAAGTGTTCGTTTGTTTGGCTGCTTTTGGAAGCTGAGTGTTGCTGTATAGCCCAGATTGGCCCCGACATCTCCATCCTCCTGCCTCAGCCTCCAGAGTACAGGAAAGAGAAGTATTTTAATGTCAAAATATTTAAAAGTACCTTTACACATGAGTTATATCAATTCTACTGATTGATAAAATGTAAACTCTGTAAATTCGATAGTAATCTTCCTTTTGTCTTTCCATATAGAGAGGGGCAGTCTGATCATTTTCTCTTAGATCCTGATATTGTAGTTCTCAAAGAAGGTTGCTGTATGGTTCTTCCTCTGTCTTGTCTCCGTGCGTCAGGACTACAGGCATTGGAAACAGAAGGGGAAAAACAGGGCTCTTTTTATGTGTAGCAGCTTCTTAGGGTGTCTATCTGATAATTGGGAGATGACCGAGTGGTATGTTTTGATATTATCAACACATCTGACATCATTGTTCTGTTTCCATGAGAAAGATAGCATATCTGCCAGTTTATTCCATGCTACATTGTAATTGGAACACAGTAGGAATACAATAAAGTAGAAGGAAGAATGAATCTGGGTCTATATTATTCCTTCAAGTTCTGAATACTGATGCCTTCGATAATGAATAATTCCAAATCTCTTTGTATAGTAAATAACTTTTGACTTCTTCAAGCTCAGGGATGACCAATGGTGTTATAGCACACGCCACAAAATATAGACCACATATTAATCTTTTATATTGTAGTATTTTAAATAAATAATTCTATTTCACTTTAAAGTTTCATGACTACTGGAAAACTACACAAAGTTCTTTAGTTCACCCAATTTAGTGATTGAATGTAAATTTCTTAAAGGGACAGTTAACATGAGAATTGACTTCACACTGCAGACAGTATTGTATTGCAGAGGTGACGAGAGATTTTTGACTGTATGAAAGGGGATTATTTATGTCCACAACAACTAGCTACTTCTTGAATTTTCTTATTCTTTCAATATTATTTCTTTTGAAACTGAAACTATGTCCTGCTGAATTCTCAATTCCTGTGAAACATTTGATACTGGAATATCTATAACTGTCTTAAGGAATTTAGTCAGAATTTATATTATTTAGAGATGTTTGTGAAGGCTTTGATTGCAGACTTTAGGCGTGGTTTGGGGTAACCAATAGGATCAATGGAAATCACAGTCCCTTGTCTATCCTCCCCAGCCTTTCAGAATCTCATATCCTGCCTTTGGGAGCTATTGATATATTCTCAACACAGATTTTAGTTCTACTGTTTATTCTCTGACCTGATGTCTTTATTTTGTACTAGAGACAAACCTGTTAAGTGACCACTGGACCCCACCTTGCTATTTCTACTGATGCTATCACAATGCTGAGCACTGAACCTTTCTTACCCCAGGTAGCAAAGGTTTGCTCCAGACCTACCTGAAATTATTTTTCTGGGCTGTCTCTGTTTGTTTGGTTTGGTTATTGCTTTCTTCATAAAGTTGGAAAAAAATTTCCACAAAGTTGTTGCCAGAGAACATTGGAGTGAAATAAGAGAGTTGCATCCAAAGCACCCTCCTTTTTAAATTTTTTTTATTTACTCTTTGTGTCTTTCACATCTTATTCATTTCCACATCCCTTTGTATCCAGCCTCTGCCCTTGCAATCCCTCCCCCACCATAAAATAAAATTTAAGAGAAAAAAAGAAAAGGGAGAAAAAAGGAAAAATCTCATCATGGAAGCTGTAGTGTGACAAAGTGAGTCACACAGTAAACTCTTTCATCTATGTATCTTTACTTGCAAGTATTCATTGTAGTTATTGGTCTAGTCCAAGGCCTCTAGTTTCTGATACATTATCAATGCTGGGCTCTCATTGGGACTCCTCTTGGAATTTCCTGTTGTTGCCCTGTGTTGCAGAGATCCTGCAGCTTTAGATCTGCAGGACTGGTGTCCTCACATGCTCTAGCAGATCATAGATAGGGTGGATGTTGTGGTGGGCCAACTCTTAGCCCTGATTCTGGGCCTGGATAGTTGCCATCCTTTGTCAGGGCTATGCAAGGGGACCAACAGGCAGCATTAGAACTCCTGGAACACTGCTGGGTGATTGACAAAACCACCCCTGAGTGAGCCTTGGAGAGGCAAAGCCTTGAGGACAAAGTGTCCTGAGGACCTCATGCTGTCATTGAGCATAGCTCTGATTGTTGCCTTCATGGTCACCACATCCCTCATAATTTGTGGGTTGTATGAAAACTCTCAGGGGGTCTCTAGCCCATCGCTGGGCATTGTCACTGGTACTTACAATAATAGTGATTGACTTTTTCCAAGCATTGCTGCTGGAGAAGATTAATGGTTCAACCACCACTCTTAGAAAGAATTTAGACTAGTAGAGTTGTTAGTCAGGCTAGGTTAAAGTGTTTTTGTTAATGACTTTGAGGTAGAAAATCTTGGGGAACATTTAAAGTTTAGAAATACATACTTTTAATAGTTGAACAAGGGACTCATTGATGTCAGGGAACAAAATGATGACAACCTGGTTATTGCTGGCTGACTTACCTTTCTTGCTAGGTGGGTTGGTAATAAAAGGTGATGATTAATTCCTTGTACTCATTTCTGCCCTCATCTGTGATATAAAAACCTGTTCATGAATGTGTATGCAGCCTGAGGATTTAAAGTAGACCCGACTGATTGCTTTTCATATACAAAAGTTTAGACTTGTGATTCTTTTAAGATTTATCAGATTACTTTTTGAGATAAATAATAAAGTGATTGATTTTTTTTTTTTTTTGCAACTGCAAAATGCAGTCTGCCATCAAAATAACTAGCTGAGAAGAATACCTTGCTTGCTTACATTCTGTTAATCTATGATATGTTGCTTGGACATGAATGTATGTCCATTCTTGGGATGATTTGGTTTTCACCTGAAATATGTAAAATGTTTAGTTATGTAAGGGATATGGAAAACATGCTCTTTTTCTTTTAATTGTAATCATCCACTTAAAATAGAATGGAACCACATTGTAATTTTTATGTTGCATGAAAGTTTTTGCTGGGGCATATAAGCTGTAAGGGGGAAAAATAAAGTCAGTTAGAAGGAAGATATTAAGAGAGACAGAAGGGTTATATCTGGATAGAGGTAAGAAAAGAAATAAATATGATGATAAAGAGACCCTAAAGGTGTGTGTGTGTGTGTGTGTGTGTGTGTGTGTGTGTGTGTGTGTGTGTGTGTGCATGTGCTCACATGTATGTGTGTGTGTTTCCCTTTTTCACTGGCCCCAGAGAATTAAGTTTTATTCCCTCAGATAGAAAAGTCAATGGAGTGATTAGTTTGCCGACTCCTTGGATCCCCCTCAATCTCTGAGCTACTGAAGGCTGGCCCTTAAGGCAGAAATAATCCTTTTATAATATCTTTTCTGTTTGCCTTTTTAAAAACAAGCTTATTATTATTTATTATATTATTATTATGATTTAATCATCATCTGTTTAGTTTCACTGTCAGATGTTAGTTTTAAGATCTGAAATGTAATACTTATTTTTAGGGGCTAATTTTTCAAGTTCCTAAATTATCTAAACCACTACTGTTCCTGTACTTATATTTCTGCCTGCTTTTGGACCAATTTATTGTTCATTAGCCCTGCTAATAGAGGAAATGGAAGGTAGTCCATTTTACTATTTGCACAAAACTTAAATAAAAGATTGGGTAGGACAGGGCATTCACATTAATACCTTTAATAAGATTTAAAATTGGTCTGTATGAAGACAATTATATCCCTTTTCATTAGACAATAACAATTGTTGTCAAGTACTTGGGTAATTCAAGTGATATATGAGAGGAACTTGTACAGTCCTTTGCATAGGGAAATATTACCACGGTCACATTAGTGAAAAGAAGCCTGAAATGGTACCTTAGCCCAAGATTTATCTCTACCTTCATCAACTTATGGGGGAAGGAACAATGCAATGCATTGCCCTTCCTTTTGCAAAATATAAACAATAATCGACTTTTCCATAGGATTGCTACAAGAAAATCCTTCATTATGAGAAGGCACTTTTAAAATCATAAGGCATGCTCCTATCATTTTATTATCTCCTTTACTTATTCATTTGAATGAGTTACACTTGTCTACTTTTTTTTCTTGACTCCTCTTTAAAAGTGCTTTGTTTGATGGGTGGTGTGGCACCTTTAAACACCTTTAATCCCAGTACTCAGAAGGCAGAGGCAAGTGGATCTCTGTGAGTTTGAGGCCAGTCTGGTCTACAGAGTGAGTTCCAGGACAGCCAGGGCTACACAGAGAAACCTTATATTGAAAAACAAACAAAAATTGCTTTGTTTAATTGATAGTTATAGCTGTAGTCTGTAACAACCAAACAAGATGTCCTCTTGATAGTTTGGTTAGGTTATATGACTTACAGCAATGACCTTAGCCCAAAGCCTCAATCTTGGCTGAAACTTAGGAAACAGCATTGGATCAACTGTTCAATCCAATTGGATCAAGTATTCATTCCATTTTGGCCAGCATGTGAGCCCTTAGCAGTTAGATCTTGCATTTGTGTCTTGAGTCTATGAATCCACAATGAACTAAAGTTCATTCTTCTCACTAATTTTCAAATGATCTTAAGATAGTAAAAAACTGGAGACAGAAAGTATTTCCATTATTTATAAAGCTTAAAATATGATAAAACAGAGAATTATTGAGAATTGCTTGGACAGATTATGAGGCTTAGCATATACTCAAATGAAACTGGGTTGCTAAATGTTCTGTTTCATATTGATTGCTGAGACCATAAGGGAAAAGACACATATCTAGGGAACTATTTGACTTTATGTGTGTGCACGTATGTGTGATTTGAATGTGCATGGAGTGTGCATGCATGTGTGTGCATGTGAATGCATGTATGTGCTTGTGTTTGTATACATGTATGTGCATGTGTTTGTGTGTTCATGTGTGTGCATGCACTTATGTGAGTGTGTGTGTGTGCGTGCGTGTGTGTGTGTGCATGTATGCGTGTCCACACATGCCTTGGCTCATGAGTAAGTACAGAAGAGAGGCTATATAAAACCAAGATAGAAATAAAGTCTGTCTTAGGAACTTTGTGGCTGAATAAACACAAAGGAACTCTAGAATAATGAGATATTTAGAGACAACGCACAAGCATAAAGCAGAAATATCAGGAATCCAGCTAAAGGAGACATGCTGAACCTACAAGGGAGAGATTATTTCCTTAACAGAATCTGATGAGTTTCTGAATCTAGGCTTATTTATTTGTTTATTATTTTATTTGTCTGTGTGAGGGATCACAGGCATTGGATGCCCTGGAGCTGGGATTTCAGGTGGTAGTGAGCAGCCATGCATGGCTTCTGGGAGATGAACTCTAGGTTTCTGCAAGAGCAGAAAGTGCTCTTAGCTGCTGAGCCATCTCTCCACTCCTGAGTCTAGGATTAAAAGGCATCAAGGAAAGCAACTTTAAGTGGAATTGAAAACTGCAAGTGGAATTTGGAGCCCAGGCAAAAAAGACCCTTCTTGGTTTATAACATCACCCAGGCCACTAGACGAGCTATGCATATACTTAATAGTTTTAAAAAATTATACACTTTCAACATAGTCATAATATTTATGTATAAATGAGGAAATCATGGACATTCTTTATATGCTTTCTTTTATGTAGCCCTAGATCTTCCCAATCCCAAGGGTTGAACTAACTTTTAATTAGATTAAATGTAGATATATTTCAATGTGGATTTCTTGTACTGTTTACTCTAGTGGTATGGGAGGGTGGAATATGACTTCTTCTGCCACCAAAGTTATGCCAGTTTATGAGTGTGTGCCAATGGCTGACACTGTGACACATTCAGGCTCTAAATGACATTGAACTTTTTCTTTTAAGCCATTGACTATGGCTTATCTGATTGATAGCTGATCTGATTGACAGCTGTTGTAACCCTGTTCTCTCTCTCTCTCTCTCTCTCTCTCTCTCTCTCTCTCTCTCTCTCTCTCTCCTCTTCTATTTCTCTCACTATACTTTCTCTGTTCCCTATCCCCAGCTATTCTCTCCTCCCTTGCAGTCATCACTGGCCAAGTCCATTCTGCTGGCCATGTTCAGGCTGCTTCTTCCTCTGTCTGCTCTGGACTCTTCCAGAAGCCTCTGGCTGTTCTCTCTCTCTTATTTACAATAAAAATCCTCCTCTCACCCATACCATGGAGCAGTCTTGTCATCTGTTTATACACCATTTCACTCAGCTAAGACAAAGCTGGACTTTGTTGGGAAAGAATTTCCAGTGGGAAACAAAAAAAAAAAAAGAACAAAACAAAAACAGGCGTTCAGAAACGGTCATGCTTTAAAGACCAGTCGCCTAACTCCATCCTGAAACCCGATCTTGGTGCACACAGCACCCACACAAGGTCTGTGCTATTGATGGGAGCCTTTAGGAGACGCAAGGAGCTTGGCAACTCTTGACTGTTCTGTTACTGTGTGTTTTGCCCTCTTAGGAATTTATGTTTTCCTAAAAGAAAACATAATTAAAGAGCCCAGTCTCTGATATTAATGAACAATTGGGTGGCCATGACAATGACTAACTCTATGCTAAGGGCTTCAAGGAATCTGGCAAGGAATCCACTGGAAAAGAAGAATTTTTAATTGAGTAAATCCCAGCAAAACATATTTTCATTCTACACTTGTTTAATAGTAACATTTGACTCGTATATTGAAACGTTGGACCAATTGATTTTACAAATGTGTATTCAATTTCTCCTAACTAAATTCCTAATAAAGAATGACCTAACAGGAGTAGTGTTCATGGGGCTTAGTGTTCAGGACCTTGACTGATTCTTGGAAAAGCTGCTCAAATGTGAGGCCATTATCTTTTTTCTCTTGTCCTCTTTCTATCTGATTTCTGGTCTCTAGAGAGCCTCTCTGGTTATGAAGGCATTCTCTACCCTCCATGTATATAATGTATGCCTTCAAGTCCTACCTGATAGCTTGTGCTCTTTTCCTAGCTTTTCTTCAGAAGATGTCTAGGATCCAGGATTCCTAGGAAGTTAAGTTTGTTCCTCTGAATCAATTCTCGCCTTTGTGGAGTTTGTGGAATATGTGCTTCCCACCTGGCATTAAATTTATCTTGACACATTTACTTCAAATGACTCTTTGGGCCTAGTCTCATCAGACATCGTGGAGATGAAGGAAAGACTCCACTTCCCAGAGATCTTTGGGAGCCCATTAACCTCCTCCTCTGGTGAGAATAAGGGGTCTGCTCACTGATTTCAGAATTTATCTCTTCTTTAAAGTTGTTACAGGATATAGAACAGTTGTGTCCCAACCTAACTAACCCTTAGGGAGAGAATAACACAGTAGAATCCAGTGAGCAACCAAGTATTTTTTACTTCAATTTATATCTCTTGTCACAGATTTCTATCTAAATCCCTACAGAATTTGGACATGGCCCTTCTCTTTCTGCAGGAAGACTGTGCTCCTTCACCCCACCTGCCATCTCCATGACAACCTTCCCCTCTTCATGTATTTTCTCTAGCCTAAGAACCCCATGCATCATACTCACTGGTGAGGTGTTGTCAAATGGAGATGGCCTTGGACACAAGACTGGGGTGTACCTTAGTCTTTCAGACTGGGAACTGCCCAACAACCACCCTGAGTTCAATTTTGAATCACCTTGGGTCTAAATTGCTGTGGTAGCATTTATTATATCCAGAGGTAGGCGCCCAACATAATAGCCTTCTTGCCTTTGTGAAATGTCACAGTCCTGAATCATACCTGCTAACACTTGTCTTCCTGGAGGCAGATCTCATTGTGGTTAATTTCATTGTTTAGAGGCTCTCATCTAAGACTGCCCATGGGCTGTCACTTGCCAGTGTAACTGTGTGCCAGTACAACATGCAAGGCTTTGTGAGCAGATGAGGGTCATTTATCCCCACCCATTAGGAAACAGGCCTCATGAATCCCACACACATTTTAAAGGAAACAGCAAAAGAGGTATTCCCACACACAGAATTTAATTTGATTATTAAAGGGCTGAGGCTTCTCCTGCCAGAAAAATCAATTTTCTAGTGGGTCCTTAGCCTAGGACAGAGCAGATTCACCCCCCCCCCCATGGAATCCTGAAGGCAACAAAGAGGAAACACCTATTGATGCCCATCCAGACTTACTTTTGGGGTGTTTGTCAACCTGAGAGAATGTACCTGGACATCACTAATGACAGCAATCTAATGGCAGTTTCTAAACAATCTAGAGCACAAGACTTTAATAAAGCAGAGAGTGAACTCTCGATTTGAAATTTGCTTTGTGTGTGTGCCTGTGTGTGTGTCAGTGGGTGAGGGGTGGGAAGGGTTTTGTGGGGTGGGGGAGACTGCCTCAGGAACTTATCTCTCTCTCTCTCTCTCTCTCTCTCTCTCTCTCTCTCTCTCTCTCTCTCTCTCTCTCTCTCTCTCTCTCTCTCTCTCTCTCTTGATTCTGAGAACTCTGAAAGCAAAGCATGGCAAGGCCTTTCATTACACTTAGCATTTCTAAGCACGCCTGACTAGAGGACACTCATGTAAATATGCATGTCTATGTATCTCTAGGAATAAAGGCTTAGGCTGAAGAAATAAGATCTTTTGAGGCAGAGGCAGAGACAGTGGCAGCATATAACCAGTGTGTGGGTCTTGGTGAAGAAACAGTACTGCCACTAGTGCTAGCCGTGTATTACTGACACTCTAGCTCATAGTCATCACCCATCACCCCCAGGATCTGTGACCAGCACTCACTCATGTTGCACTTGGGGTGGAAGGAAGGCTGCCAACTGCAGAGGGCCAGGCAGGCAATGGTGTCTGGTGGGGCGCCCAGCAGGGATCTGGAGGGGAGGGGAGGCAGACTAGCAGGGCGGGGCTCCCGCCACCCCACCAGTGCTGCTCTGTTGCTCGGGTCCTCTGAAGCCGCCAGCTGCCAACTGAAACCCGAAACCCGGCTGCGTCTGCGGGCTGGCCCTGCTCAGTTGTTCCAGCCTCTTGTACTGTATATTTACACATTCACACACAATCACTCTTTCTAACTTCTGGAGTCCTTGCGCAACTGCTAGGATTTCTCAAGTGCATGTGGCAACTCAGCCCGGGTGAAAGAAAGCCAGTGGGATTCCGGAGATCGCAGGCCCGCGGGACCGCCAGGCTGCAGAGGGGGCTGCGGAGGGGACAGAACCAGAGCGATACAGACGGCTGGGGCTTCCCCCCAACTTTCCGCGCAGCTGCGGCTGACTCTGTGGCCACAGGGCTTCCTCCTCCAGAGCAGCTCGCAGGCCGGGCGAATGGGGCTCCTCTGCACTTGCCCTGGCTGTGGGAAGTAAAGGGCACCCGCCCGCCTGAACTCATCTTTTGGCCAGTCCTAGGACCTTGGGAAGTCGGATCAGTCGCGGTCCGCATAGGTCCCTCGTCCTCAGCAGGGTAGGTGATGTGACTGCTGAGGGGAGGTGGAGGGACCACTGGGAGAGTGGGTGGCAGCTTCAGGCTACAGGATGGGGAGGGGGCTGCGGCGAGCCAGAGGCAGTGCTAGGACCTAAGCAGGTTCAATGCCTGTGTTTGTGATCCTGTGTGCTTGAGCTGTGTGTGTGTGTGTGTGTGTGTGTGTGTGTGTGTGTGTGTGTGTGTGTGTACGCGCGCGCGCGCGCGCGCGCCACTCTCCTGTGCAACACAACAAGCAGGCATCCTGTGTTTCTGACTTAACAAAACAGATGGAGTTAGTATAGCTCCTTGTCTGGCAAGCCACCTTCACCTTTCCTCTGGTGGTGTTTTAGCCCGTCACAGAGTTGCCTAGACAACTGGCATGTGGAGGTAGATTTCAATATATATTGTGTTACCAGAAAGTGATAGAGAATCTTCCGTGAATTTAAAGACATGCAGATGGGGTTTACTTTTTTGAACGAGTAGGTTTTTTTTTTTTTTTTTTTTTTTTGAGGAGGTATCCATCTACCTTTGAAAAGAAGCATGCAGTATGTTCTCATTAAAGCATAACTTCGGTAGCATTTCTGGTGTAAGCCCTCAAATAGCGATTGTTCTTCCGAATTCCTTAGAGATGCTTGGTTTTCCAACGTTATCTAGTAATAGAGACCCTAGCTCCATTATACTCTGTTTCCATTCTCTTGAGTATATCTCTCAAGTCTTTCCTGCTTTTGTTATATTACTCATCATACTTTATATTATTCCTGTTTTAGCCTTCCAAGACATCGTTGTTTCACCCTGTTCTTGAGGAAAGGAAATGAGTAAAGCAGGCTAAGTACTACTTCAAATATAAATGGTGTAAAAGATTTGTTCATCTAAGTAAAAAGTTTTGTGTTGTTGGGTTTACTAGCTAAGACAACTGTGTTGAAATGTGGAGATTTTGCAGTGACATGTAAACACTTTACTCAGTTTCTGAGAAGATGGACAGGCAGATTCAATGCAATCTCTTCCTTGGTTCTAATTAGACGTCAGAACTAGCTCTTGAGGGATAGAAGTGACATTGGTATTGAACTGGGCATCATATAGCAAACAGGATTACTGTATTAGAAAAAACTAGGAAACAAGTGCAAAGCTACAGGAGGCTTGTGGGATTTTCAGTTTCCTTTTAAATTCCTGGGTACTTATTTCATCTTCTCTGGCGGCTACTTCTTAACTTCCAAGATAATTCAGTAGGTAAACGTCCCATTCCATCTCTCCCTAGTGCCCAAGCTCTGGAAAACACATCAGAATTCTGTTCTCTTTGAGCCATAGTAGAGTTGTCTGAGACTTTGCCTTAGACATGGCCCAAGGTGGAGTCACCGAAACCATACCTTTAAAACAAATAACATCATCCCATCACACCGAGGAGACGGTGTGTTCTTGGTAGAAGATCTTTCGAAGTTTTGAGGCCCTGAATATTGTTTGAGGTACGTGGAAGTAACACACCAGTGTGTGTGTGTGTGTGTGTGTGTATGTGTGTGTGTGTGTGTGTGTGATTATCTCTGCATGAAAAACCTAGGCTTTCTTGATTTTCAGCCACACTACTAATAGTTGCTTTTATTCTATTGTCTGAGGACTTTGGATTTAACACACGGTGGTTTCTAACAATCTTTTGGGCTTTATGTAAGGTGGGTATGACGTATTTTAAAAACACTAACCTAATCATAAGTGGGATACAATTAAGTTCTTGAGAACAAATCCCAACTCCTCTGCAGAAACAAACAGTGCTATATCTTTCCAGACAAGAATATAGTGAAAGATGCTTTTGACCAAATTCTCCAGCAAATTTGTTCAGATTTTGCTTCAGATAATCATTGCAAATGCTCTGATTGATGTCCTAAATGGTGGATCCATTTTCCATGTGACACTGGACTCTTCTGGGTGGAGAGTGAGGCTGGGTCAGGCAGAAGAGACCTGTGCAGTGGGCAGGGATGAGGGCCTGGTACTGTGAGAGTGTGTTTACCAACAGTGCCTGTAAGAGCCACACTGTGACCTCCTGGCCCACTGAGGAGTGTTTTTCTTTCTGGCTTCTAGCACACTGGTTGGTGTCTCTGGCAGCAAGCATGCAGTGCCACTGTGAAATCTTGGCTGTGCACACTTGTTTCCTGCTCTGAGTATAAGTAGGGCTGAGACACTGTCTCTCACCTGGGATCGGTTTCCTCTGGTATATTCTGGTCAAAGATGAAAATTGAATTCAACATGTGTTTGACCAATTGCTTCTTTCTACCCTGTTTTTGTTTTATTTTATTTTAGGTGAATGCTTTGTAAAACTGAGCTGGGTGGGTGAGTGTATGCTCAGCCTGTATGCCAGGGGGAATACTTTGCCACAGAACTTGTCATATTTTGATGCAAGAGAGTATAAATAAGGATATGCAGACTCTCAAGCCTCTATTCTGCCCTAATCACATCACATTGAGAAGGGGGGTTTGGGGAAAGGAGAGAGACAGAGAGAGACAGAGAGAGAGAGAGAGTGAGAGAGACAGAGAGAGAGAGAGTGAGAGAGAGAGAGAGAGAGAGAGAGAGAGAGAGAGAGAGAGAGAGAGAGCACCTTTTGTTTTAAATAAAATAATGAATGTTTACTCTTAAAGCCATGGCAAAAGGGACTCAGATCTCAGATTTTTCCCAGGTGGAGAAAGATATTTTAGAATACAGTTGTAATTGGACAGCATAGCCATGAAGGCACCACTGAACCTTGTGTCAAATCTGACAAAGGTAGCTAACTCATCTATGCTCCAGGACTAAGACTTTACAAGGTTCTATTGGGATAAGCAGTGACGTAAAAACACATTTGGGAGGAAAAGGATCTTGGTATTGAAGACTCAAAAAATATATTCATTTTTCAGAGTTTGTGCTCATGTGTCCTTGAAGTAGCATCTGCCTCTCCTAAAGTAACATTAGGATGAATCCTTTTGGGGGTGAAGGATTTCAAGACAGGGTTTCTCTGTGTAGCCCTGGCTGTCATGGAACTTACTCTGTAGACCAGTCTAGTCTCTTACTCTCAGAGATCTGCCTGCCTCTGCCTCCTGAGTGCTGAGTATTAAAGGCATATTCCACTATCATCCACAATGCATCTTTACAAAACACAAAATTGATGTGCAAATTCTTTTTTTTGAAGTCTTGGTTGGAGTCCAATGAGGTAGGAAAGTAACTCTAAGTTATTTGTCTCCTTATGTGAGGTACTGGGATTGAATCTAAGCCTTTCAACCTATACTAAGTGCTCTACGAGTGAGGCACGTGTGTGTGTGTGTGTGTGTGTGTGTGTGTGTGTGTGTGTGTGTGTGTGTGTTCTTAGGGCCACCAGCTCACAAATAACAACACAGAGACTCATTGTTAATTATAAAAGCTTGGCCATTAACTTAGGCTGGTCCAGCTAGCTCTTACAACTTAAATTAACCCACATCTTTTAATCTGCATTCTTTTACATGGATCCATTACCTTTACTTTGTAATGCCCATGTTGCTTGCTCTGAGCCTCCTGGCATCTCCACCTTTCTTCTTCTCAGAGTCCTCTGTGTCTGGAAATCCTGCTTAGCTATTGGCTGTGCCATTTTTTATTAAACCATTCAGAGTGACACATCTTTGCAATGTACAAAATGATTATTCCACAGTATTGCTTTTTTTTTAAAATCAATTCTTTGAGTATTTCCTACAATGTAGTTTGATTATATTTACTAATATCATTCTCCCTAACTTGTCCCAGATACACTCCCTTCTCTTTACCCACCCCTAAATAATACATTGGTTCCAATTTGTGCTGACCTTATATTCATGAGTCTGGGGCCATCCACTGGATCATGAATGGCTGACTTACTAGGGACCACACTCTTGAAGAAAACTTCTTCCCCCATCCCAGAATCCATAAACTGTCCATAGTAGTATTGCAGAGGTTCTTGTCCCACCAGGTTACGCTGCCCTTCTCAGCCACAAATAAACACACAGACACTGTATTAATTATAAAATTGTTGGCAATGGCTAGGGCTTCTTATTGACTAGCTCCATCTTAATTATTAGCCCATTTTTATTAATCTATGTATTTCCATGTGATTGTGGCCTACCAGATAATGCCCAAACCTGTAACTCCTTTGGTTACATGGCAACTCTTTTTGGTAGGCATTCTCTGCCTATCTTTCCCAGAATTCTCCTTGTCTTTTAGTCCCGCCTATCTCCCTGACTCTATTGGCCACAGTGTTTTATTCATCAACCAATAAGAGAAACATATATACAAAAGGACATCTCCCATCATCCCAGCTTCTCAGTAAGGTGTGAGGGCTTGTGAGGCCCTTCCAACACTATGCTGCAATATTGACTGGTATGACCTTGTATAGAAATCCACATCTGTGATGAGTTCATGGGTACAGCAGTTCTGTCATGTCCAGAGGACATCAGGCTGTTCCTGACACCTGAATTCTGGTTCTTATAATCTTCCCAACCCTTCTGTCACTATGGTCCCTAAGCCTTTTGGTGAGGGGAGGTCATAGAGATGTTGCATTTGTGACTAAGAACTCCACTGACATTTATCCTCTGAATATTGACCAGTTGTCAGTTTCTGTTTTAACCACTATCCATTATACAAAGGAATTTCTCTGATAAATTGGGATAACTGCATTCATTTTTGGGTATAAAGATAGCAAATAAGAACTCCTGAACCGTGAGTTCTTGGCCACATTTAGAAAGTGATTGTTTACTCCCATAACATTTGTGCCATTATTGCACCCATGCTGGCCATTATTGTAGATCACAGAGTAAATGACTGGCTAAGACTCTTGATTACTTTTTTTTTGTCCTAGCAGCCAGAACAGCACCTTTCAGTGCTATGAGAGCTAACCACCAGGGAGGAAGATTCTTGGTTAATATTAGTATGGCTGATATTTGGTTAATATTGGTATTTTTTCTGATTTCCTCATGTCCTTTGACCAAAGTGTGTAATGTCTTCAGCTCTTTAAAAATTGTTTATATGGTTGGTATTTTTAAATTCCTTTTGTTTTGTTTTGATACAATCTTGCTAATTTGCCCATGCTGGTCTTGAACTTATGATCTACCTGCCTCTGATGTAGTTAGATTTATAGGCCTGTCCTTCCAGGCTAGTTAACTTTTTAGTGTATTGTCTAAAAGCTCTTCCCTTGCAACTTCATTTTTCCCTGTAGTAGATTCTCCCTTTTCACATTTCTGATGTCTTTTTCATGGGTGTATTTTTCTGAAACTCTCCTTTTTCCTCTTGATCCTTAGCAGACAATTCCTTTGGGGGAAAAACAACTCCATGCAGGAAGAATTAACAACTCTATCTTGTCTGCCTTAATAAAATTTGATCATATTTTAAATAATTACTGTCATGTGTCAGGTAATGATGGAGACTCTTTTGAGACATGCTTCATTATGTAACTTCATCATCGTGGGACTATCACAGTGTACATAACAAATCTGGAGGCTACAGCCAAGGCTATAGTATCCTACTAAAAGACTATTTTTATATTTGTTACTCACCATAGAGTGCCATACTGCATGATGTCTGGATTTATTTTATTCAGTCTCTCTCTATTCCTGGCTACTATTAGTTCCTCACTGAGTGAGTGGTAGAAGTCGTACTCCTCCTAGATATGGATAACTAATCTAGTGTCCCAAATGTAGTAGATAATTTCTTAATCGATGAGCAAGCAAAGCTGTAAGTAAATGATATATTGATATGTTGATGGACTCTAGTTCATGCAGGTAGTTGTAGTCAAATAGCCAGTTGAAGAATATGTATTTGCGCTTGCATTTATTTTCCCCATGCAACAGTACTATATAACACAACTCACTCTCTATATCAGCCTACACTTGGCTATTTAATCCCCACAATATGTGAAATAGTATGCTTTTGCAATTCTAAAGCAAAAATAAATGGAAAGCTACAGTAACATCAACCTTTAAAAGAAATCATAAATGCTCCTACATTAAAAGATAATAAAAATGCTTCAATGGATAGATATTTGTACAATTATTTATTATATTGTACAAAAAATTCAATGGATAGATATTTGTACAAAAATATTTTGTACAGATATTTGTACAAAAATTGTACAATTTTGTCCCATACTATAAAATCTGTGTTCCTATTAAATCCCTGTGGGAGGTCTGGTTTTAGCTGTGAAGAGTAATAATGAAGTTAAATTTGGACATGCTACTCGAGGGATGGGCAATAGTCTTAATTAATCAAACAAAATTAAAATACCAATTTTTGCTATTTAATAATTATCTTGAGTACTAATGCTAGAGGGAAGTCAGAACTAATTAAAGGGGGAAGCAGAAGTGGATAGAGAAGAGGGAACATGGAAGGGCACTTCCTTTCATGTCTCTGATTCCTCATTATATTGATTTTCTTTTCATCTCATTTGAACACTAATGCGAATCCAGAGTTTTTCCCTGAAAACTTCTGCCTTTGTCTACAGCTATTTCTGCAGCTGGATACACAGAGAGGAGATTACACTCCATTTGATCTAAAATACAAATGGGCTCATTTTATTTTCAAAGCAATGTTACCTCTGTCTCTTGCCTCCCTGCCATTTAGTATGTAGACAACATTTCAATCGTGCAAAATACTAATCAGGAGCCTCCAACACATTGCTGCTTCAGCCTCTCTGGGAATATTGGAAGGATGCGAACTAACGTCTAAGTGTTCATAGTCCAACTGTTTATTTGTCTACAGTTTTCAAGTTCTCGATCTGTTTGACGGTAACTAGAAATTTGCTTACTGTATTGACAATGACACCTATCAGATAACAAGCCTTTACTAAACAATTCTTTAACATGCTATGCCTCCTTTTAAACTGAAAGTCTGGATAAAGACATGAGCTGCATGGGTGACATTTTTTCACTTCACATTACATGGTTTAGTATTTTTGATCAAGAATTTTCATGATAAATTTAGCCTGGTCTTTATTTCCAGGAATTTAAAGAAGTGTATTTCTACTGGATAGCATGTTCTGCTTTGGTTAAAGGAGGAATGACAAAAGAACCACAAGAAATCTTCTTTTAGGTTGTAATTCTGGAAGATGAGAACTAAATCTGATGCTCAGCTGCAGCCCAGGGAAGGCTTTCTGAAGACTTGGTCTTTGTGGTTTTATGAAGCATTTAATGGACCTGTAGCTAGGATACCTTTAACAACTTAACTTTCTACTGAGGAATCATTTGAATTTGTTTTGTACTGTTTAGCTCTTTTGACATTTTGGTTAAATATTTATAAAATTCTATTGCATAAATGTGGTGTTTTACAGCCAGTATTTTCAGTTCACTAAATGTAGTTCCCTGGAATATTTTAGGTCTGGTTTCTCTACCTCATCCAAGAAGATGTTCACTGAGACTTGGAAACTTGAAAGGTACATACTTATGACCAAATGTGAGGGCCCTTATCAATGTGTGAACCATGAATGTATAGAAAATATTCATGTGGGTGTGTCTCTGAGAAGCTGAAGAGAAATCTTTCTCTGAAAAGCAAAGTTTGTTGATGTGTGCAGGCTTATGGAACTGTGGCTATAGCTGCTTCTTGGACACAAGGCAGAAGCTTCAGAAAACCAAGTGTTCAGGTCCACCAATGATGAAATTATCTCTTGCATCATGGCGACTTCTTTGTCTTTCTGCAGACCTCTTAATGACCATTGCTCTAATAAATTAGGTACTTATGAAGCATCAACCAGTCTGTGTGGTTTACAGGTATTATTTCTATTCATAGAAGTGATTAGAATTAAGTTCTAGAAGTGTTTATACTGCATCTAGTTCAATGATCAATTGTGTTGTATGCAGAGAAGAAATGGATCTATGCAAATGCCCAAACACTTCCATTTTCGTGGTGTCCCTTTATTCTCTGTAATTTTTACCAATGACCTTCAGAACCACAATCTTTGAGCTTCATAAGTTTGCTTTAACTGTATAGTTCCGTCACAACACAACACACATGGAATATTTGGAGTTCTCCTGCGGGTCCTTTAGATGATAGCATTCTTGTGGTGGTGAGAGGTGGCCTCCTGGGCTTGCATGCCACAATCAAAATTCTCTTTTAAGAACTGAGGCTCTAATTACCAGATCAACGACAGATCAACTGAGTGAATCTGTAGGGACCCATCTGACCAGCTCTTTGCTCTTGGTGAAAGGTAAATCAGAACATCTGCTTCATGAAGATCCAATCATCTATATCCAACCCAGACCCAGGGATCAATGCTCCCAGAGGACATAGAGCAGGAGGGGAAGTGTGATAAAAGGAGGGAAATAGTTTTCAGTTATAGGTTTGTAGAGACACAATCTGAGAAACTCAACAGAAGTGAAAAAAAAAGTAAGGAAAGGACCATTTATTTTGGAATTACAACTGAAAAATAAAAGAAAAAATGGAAATGATTTAATATATGTAATATATGTTGTGGTAATTAAGGATTTAGTCACTACCTACTAGTTAGTCATGGAAGACTGAGATTACACTTAGCACTTGCTGTAGGTTGCCACAGCACCAGAGAGACCCTATCATATCTGTTTTATAGCTGGGCAAAGAGAGGCTTAGTTACTTGTCACAAATCACACAGTCACTATGTTGTAGTTTTGGGAGTCAAAGTAAAATATCTCACCCTAAAGGAATAAATCTTTCTGTTGTACTCTAGATTCAGACTGCATTCCAGACTGGGTAAGCCTTGTGGCCATGACTATGCTTCACTCGCCAGCTTGAAGGACCATTCTCCTCTTTGTAAAAACTGGTACATATTGATCCCTACATTCCAGTGTCATTTTTTATCTTTGGTTTATAAAGTGAGTAGTGCATGGAAAATGGAAGGATGTCTCCACCTTGTACACATCAGCAGAAACCAATAGTTACTATCATTCAATAATGAACAGAGAGAGTCATAATCATTATTTTTCAAATTGAAAGATCTGATCTATCAATGGCACACAAATAAAATTGGTGATTTTTTTAAAAAAGGATTTTATTTATTTTTAATTTCGGTGCATGAGTGTTTTGCCTGCATATATGCATGTGTGCTACATGTGCACTGTGCCTGAAGAGTCCAGAAGACAGCAGCAGGTCCACAGACATTGGAGCTAAAAACCACTGTGAACTTCTGTGTGGGTGCCGGGAAATGAAACTGGATCTGTTAGAGCAACAGGTGCTCTTAACTGCAGAGCTATCTCATCAGCTCTGCCTAATTAGTGATTTTTAACCAACACTTATTTTTTTTTTGATTAAGAAGGAATAGAATGAGACAGAATAGAACTGACTATAAAGGGTCAGAATTCATTATGTGTTTTAAAAGGTAAAATATATCTCACTTATTTTAATTCCAGTTACATGTACCTTTGACATTGTGTAGAAATGAAAAGAAATGCACTTGGGTTTTGATAATAATAAAAATTATGTACTTAAAGAACCCTTTCGGGTGGCAGCTCACAAATACCCTTGATGCTTGAGTTTGTCATTGGGTGTGTTTCTCTCTTACTCTCCACATTTTTAATGTTTAGAGACAAGGTCTCTCCCTGAACCTGGTGTTAGCTAATTCAGATAGACTCACTTAAGGGTTCTTTGCCCCAGGCAGCCCTGGGGTCACATACACACACCTAGCTTTTCCATGGGGGATGGAGAATCAAACTCAGGTCCTCATGCATACCCAGCAAGCACTTTACCCACTGAGCAACCTTTCGAGCCAGAAATATTTATTTTGAAAAGTTCATGTAGATAGGCATATTGGCACTAAGGACAATACAGTAAAAATTATGTTAAAATTTTGATAATGTGGAAATGATATGAATTTATATGTCAAGAGAACTTTTCTCTCAATAAAAATAATAGATGTATTGAGTACATGTATTGATTGTATGTTGTTAGTTCAGAGAGAGAACATGTAACATTGCATTCACTTGCCTTTCTTTGCCCTGTGTGTTGTCTTTCACTCTTGCATTTAGTTTATGTTTGGAAGGCATGTTTCCTTTAAGATGTAACAAATATCCTTTTTATTTCTTTTTTATTTCTATTAAAACAATTATCTTGGGGCTGGGGATGTAGCTGAATTGGTAGCACGTTTGCTTACTATATAAAAAGCATTGTATGGATTGGGGTGTGTTGGTGAAAGCCTATACCAGCATCTGGGAGGCAGAGGTGGGAGGATCAGAAGTTCAAGGTCAGCCTCAGCTACATAGAGAGTCCTAGGGCAGTAAGTATGGGGGATATGAGACTCACAATAAATAAAGAGATAGGTAGATAGATAGATAGGTGGATAGATAGATAATACATTCTTTTTAGATTAGCTTTGTAAGAGGCAATTCCTAATTTTATTAACAAGTAGAACTTAGTGGTGTATGCTCTGTGTTTATGGACAGACATCTCAGGAAGGACACATTCACACCTTCATAGAGCTTTCCAAAGGCTACATTTCATATTTAAACAGTTGTTTGAGACATGCTTCCTAGGGTATCTTATTTCACATTTCCTGTCTATGGAAAAGCTAGAAGGGCCTAGGGGGGTGGCTCCTGGAGTGTGGATGGGAACTTGACTTGCAGCGTTCACTAGCTTCTGCAAATCCATCCAGATCTTTTCGTTTCTCTGGGTTTTTACCTCCTTGTCTGTAAAAGGAGTTGGAGCAGTGTCTTTCCCATGTGGTTTCAGCCTGAAAATGTCCACTGTCAAATGGTGACATGTTCACAGTAGCTTTGGTGGGAATATGACCGTGTGTGTTTGGCAAGGCTCTGAAACCTGGATATTTGATTTCACAGGGGAGTTACTGGATGGTTATACATTGCAGTGTAATGGTTAGCATGACCTTTTCTTGATGGATGTCATGAGCCAATGGCTGGTTTGCCTGGAGGAACAGGTGATGACACTAGAGGAAAGTAAAGTGGATTCAAGTGGTTTGTTCATTATAGGGACTGTGTTAACATACTGGCCCTTCATGCTCAGGAGTGAAGAAAACCATTCATTCCCACTGAGAAACTGAGTAAGTGGGAAGATGCATTTTAGCTTCAAACTGAATTAAATCATCTGGGTAATTGGAAAGAATGTCATTTGTCTTGCACTATTTCGGTAGCCCAAAGGCAACTGATACCTATTCTTGGATGGTATCTGGTATTTATGGTGCCTGGGGCACCAGCCTCCAGTTCTCCTCACTATATATTGAATCTGCCTTAAGGAGAGCAGGGAAATCTTGGCTCTCTTAGTCCAGTGAGTGACTATTACTTGAAGACGAGCTAGGAACAGTCCCTTTGTGAAGATACTGGGTGAAAGGTGTATTTCTAATGCACCTGCTTGCAGAGGTTTCCATCCAGTGCAACCAGGCATTCCATGTGTGCAAATCGAAGCTGTAGCTACAACACAATACACTTTGATTTTCCTCGCTATGGTTAGAAACAATGTTTGCCCAACAGCTCTCTACAGTGTGCTGAGTAACACCAGGAATCCATTCCTCTCCATAGCATTTTGTGTCTGTGTATCCTTGTGCAGCATGGGTCCTGCAGGCCAAGGATGGTGTACGTGCAGAGGAATGAAGTTGCCAACCAGGGTCTTTTCAAGAGCTTTTGTAGGTTGCAGATGAGTTCTGCCTTGGAATCTTTTGCATCACAAGTTCATTCACCTATGTTCTTTTTTCTCTTGTACCTTCCTTTTATTTTCTCATCAGTGTCATTTTGGAGGACTACTTTTTATCCATCTTTCAGACACTGTGGGTACAAAGGTGTTGTGTGGTAGGATAGTGGGCAATCAGAGGCTAGCTATCTCCCCAGGAGAAGGCAAAGGGGCATGAAGCATGGGAATGCTCTTTGCATATACACTGATGAGGTCTTAATTAAATGAGCATGCTGGAATCACAGAACTAAAAACAGAAAGCCTCCTGGATACATTCTGCTCATTGCCTGTGTTAACACGTGTGATAGCTCCATTACAAATTAAAAGTTACGTGCCACGTTTATCTCAGTGAATTGATGGACTTTTGAATAGAAGTTTCTTTAGAAACCACCTCACTTCAAATTTCCAGCTCAATGGTAGAGTGCTTGACTAGCATGTGTCACCAGCTCTTGTTACAGTTTCTTTTCTTTTTTTCATGTGTGCATGTACACATGGATGTGGGAGGCTAGGGGAAATTGTTATATCTCCCAGAACTAGAGTTGCACCCAGTTTTGGAATTCTTGACATGGGTGCTGCTAATTGAATTTAAGTGCTATTAGTTACTTGATAACTAATAGTTATAGTTATAGTTATAGTAGTTATATATAACTATAGTTTTATATTTCTAAAGATGTGGCTTTTAAAAGTGTTTTTAGTGGACATAATAATTTTATTTATTTGTGGGGTAAGAACCATAATCTTTTAAGAAGATCAAGTAAAATTTTATATTTATATTTTTATATGAAATGCATAAATTTCTTACATATCTAAGGCTCTGGAGTATCACATTTCACCAACATCTTTGGAACCCTTTTTTTTTCTAAGCTTAGATTAACTTTACAGAAACTAATGAATATACTGTATTAATATCAAGACACAATTTAACAGTATTTTCTAGTTTAGATTATAATCTATTCAGTGTTCCTTGTAATAGTATCAGTTTCATCTCATCTCATTGATATAAATTGTTGTTTATGCACTGTATATTTTCATTTAGTTAAGTCTTAACTGCATAATAATCATATGTTGTCTTCATATTTTATATCCTTCATATTCTGGAAAACAAATAAATACTCCCGAGGTTAACACACCAGAGCTTTCACACAAAAAGCAACAACAACAACAACAAAAAAAACAGTAATGCCCTATAAGCACGGCTCTTGGCAAATATCACTGGAGGAGGCAGGAGAAAGAATTCTGTTCCTGGGGGCTGCTGTGTGAATCCCATACACACAGAATGTTAGTTCTCTCTGTGAGTTTTTATTCACTCTCTGTGGTCCCATCCTCCACTGTTTGATTTGAGGAACATTCCAGGCAGTATCCTTAGCTTCCATGATGTGAGCCTGGGACTGGGGTCTGAGGACTCCCAGGGATTCCTTTCTTGAACCGGGCAAGACAGACAGAGCTGGTTGGCAGTGCAAGGCTCAGCTGCGGCACCGGGCTTCATCTACAAAGGTGAGAACTGTGTCTCCAGGTGCCCACATGCTCTTCTGCAAACCTGTGCAGCAACCCTAAGATGAGGAGGATGGGTGGCAGAAACACGGAGTGACTTCCATTTCTCAAATCAGCAGAGAATACTAAATGTTTGGACTCCCCCAGATATTTGCTCATGGCTCAATGGTGCCACAGTGGGGTCCCGACTTGGGGATTTCCAAATAAACAAACAAACAAACAAACAGTATGCTAGGTGCTCCTGGGCGCTAATATTTATGTTTTTGACAAATGATCTCCAGATCTAATGGATAGCAATAACAAAAGTATATTTTTGCCATTCTTTTTTTTGTTCATTTGTTGTAACAAAGATTTTTCTTCATCTCTTAGAGATAGCTATTAGGTAAAATAAAATTAATTGGACAATTTTGTGGAAATGCCAAGCAATTAGGGTATAGGATCATTTATAAGATGTATTATTAATGCTAAATGCTAAAATAAAGGTCATATTACCATCAGCCTGGAGGCAGTGGGCATGGAGGGAGCTGTGGAGAGGAGAGGACAAATGCATGTATCATGTGAAGGTGGAATGTGATGAAGAGGCTGCTGATATTCGCTGTTAGTCTGGGATGTGCTGAATTACAGTCAGAGATGCTGTTTGTCAAGGCTGTTGAGTACAGAGACAGTGACTGCCTGAGAAACCAGAGACTTCCAGATCACAGTGCTGGCTCATAAATGTCACGGGCAGTGTTTACAGACCCAGGCACAGGCAGCACCAGGTGAAATGTTTCCTTATATTCCAGCTTTGCTTTGAAATGAGGGTGCCAGGTGCTTTCCTTGAGCTGGTAGTTTCTCTGCTGCGTTTCCTGGGGATTATCTTCAGAATGGAGTCGTCCATGTACCAACCTGCCTGTGCTGCAGTTCACTTCACTGAAAGTCAGGTATTTCTGCTGTTAGGAGCTGTTTGAACAACCTAACCATGAGGCACTCACCAGGCATCTTTGAGGAAGTCACTAATGGGGTGGGTGATCCTCCCTCCGGCTGGAGCTATGAATGCTGTACAGGTGGTCCTTCCTCCTGTTGGAACCAGGGATGGTGCACAGGTAGTCCTTCCTCCTGCTGAAACTATGCAAGGTGTACAGGTGGTCCTCCCTCCTGCTGAAACTATGCATGGTGCACAGTTGGTCCTCCCTCCTGCTGGAGTCATGCATGGTGTATATGTGGTCCTCCCTCCTGCTGGAACCATGCATGGTGTACAGGTGATCCTCCCTCCTGCTGGAACCATGCATAGTGCACAGGTGGTCCTCCCTCCTGCTGGAACCATGCATAGTGCACAGCTGGTCCTCCCTCCTGCTGGAACCATGCATGGTGTACAGGTGGTCCTCCCTCCTGCTGGAGCTATGTGTGGTATACAAGTGGTCAGAAAACAACCTTGGGTGTTGGTTTTCCCTTTCTCTTCATTTAACACAGGGCCTCTGTTCACCCAAGTAGCCAGGCTTGTTGGCCTTTGTGTTTGCTATTGTTCTGGCATCTCACAAGTATAGAAGTGGTGGATTCTGGGAATTCAAACTCAGGCTCCCCACCTTTTTGTAGCAAGTCTGTAGCAAGGTCTGCATTGAACTGTCTCTCCAACTCCCATGTGTATCTTGTATATCTATGAATATGACAGTTTTTGTGTGCAGTAAATGGCCACTAATTAGACTTTGACAGCTTATTTGAAAAAGTTCTTTTTTTTCTAAAACAGAACTTGCGTGACATTCTAGAAGCTTTGAAAATTTTATGATATATTAATAAATTGTGCTCCGAAACCATGCAGTCCAATTTAAAGACTTTCAGATTTTTCTTTCTCTGTGTTCACTCTGACAAAACCACTTTCTGTGAATTCCAATTTGCCTTTTATTAATAGATTTGTTGAGTTTAGCCCTTTTCTATTATGCAAGTGAGACTGAGTCCTGTGAATGGTGAATGGTACTTGTAAGAATTAATATAAAACTTCGTATTCTGGGTTGAGCAATTATCTTACTATCTTGCTTTCTTCTCTTCAAAAATTTGAGTAAATATCTTGCAACTTAATACATAAAATAAAGCCTTCTTAGAAAATTTTGGAATTCATACCTTCTCATTGTTAGTATTCAGGCATTTGCACTGGCCTGTCCTTGGGGTTCTGACAGGATACAGCCTCAGCTGTAGCCACTAAGAGAACCACCTGTGCACATTCACTATGTTGTTCCCTTTTAAAAGGGCCCTGCTGCCCACCTCCCATCTTTCTCTGTTTCTGTTTCTGTTTCTGTTTCTGTTTCTGTTTCTGTTTCTGTTTCTGTTTCTGTTTCTGTTTCTGTTTCTGTTTCTCTTTCTGTTTCTCTTTCTCTTTCTCTGCCTCTCTCTCTCTCTCTCTCTCTCTCTCTGTCTCTGTCTCTGTCTCTCCCCCCTCCCCTCCCCCCTCCTCTTCTCCTGCTCCTGTTCCCAGGATATTGGTCCCCCCTCACCTCCCTTTCCCATTCACTTTCCCCCATTAAAAAACCCTTCACCCAAGCTCTGTTGCATGGCATCTTTCTCTCTGGAGCCACTTTTTAAATTACATCACTCATAATGACTAGTATAGATTACACCAGTTTTTCACCTAATCAGTGGACAGTGTAATAAATTTTCCCATTTAAAGTAAATGCTGAGAAAATAAGTTTTATCCTATCATTCCTCTGGTGGCTTTTGTTTGACTTTAAATATGGATTTCAGAAGTTACAACTACAAAATAAATAACAGAAACTACCATCTTTTGTCGTTAATTGGAACTTACTGTTCTGTGACTTGTTATTAATAAGTCTGCTGAGCCCTGTTTCAAAGCAGATGTGATCTAGAAACTGCTCACACTCGTGGGACTGGCTGTTCATATGCAGTGTAGCCATGTGGAATGCATGCTGGAGAGAGTGACAACATTGAGCTGGGTCCTGAAAGAGGCCTAGTGTTTGTTGACTAGACCACTAGGGTCTGGAAATAATGTTTTCATTTGCTTTTCTTCCCCCTGAATCAATACTTAATTCATAGGCCAAGGAAAGCTATGGACAAAGTACTGAAGATGCAGGCCTTTGTCTAGTGATGTCTCCTGCTACCTGTGGTGTCTGTGAAACTATAGAAATTGCCTTAAGTTTCCCTTAAGTGTCAGCTTCTAGGGTTCTGAATGCTAATGAAGTTGGCACTTGGCTGAGCAGGTAACAGCTGTGAGAGGGACCAGGGCCACTGCTCATTTGCCTCATTTGCTTCTGTCCTCCTTCAAAGCCGTGGTTCTTCCTCTTTGAAGATTAGGGTCTTTCCCCTTTCTCTTTCCCATCTTCCTTTCACTTTATTTTCTTTCTTTTTTGTTACTCTGTAGCATCATATTAGTTTCCTATGAGTATCAAGTTTCAGTAATTCCTTTCTCCATAGTCCTTTTGACTATTAGAGTCTTTGTATTTATCTACCCCCCCTTATTTTCCCAGTAAGCATTTCCAGAATGTACTGCACTGATCATTAATTTTGTTCATTTTGGGACCTCTAAAAACATGGACCTAGTGTTCCATTTTAACTGTACCAAGCTTTTTGAATGACCTGTTGAATAATTGTTATTATTAAAGCCCCCCTTTTCCTCACATCCTCAGAGAATTCTTGTGGAAGTGTTCAGCAAGACAGGCAGCTGAACCAGCAATATAACATTATTGTAGATTCCAAGGAGGCCTCTAATTGGAGAATTCTTCCACATTCATGAATGCTAGCAAGTTACTTAACTTTTGCAAAATGGGGATAATTTCAAATGAGATAAAGTAACTGAAAATACTTTTACTGTATAAATGTCAGTTATTTTTGCTGAGATTTAATGTTGAGGCAGTTCTACTTTAAATACACTGTATGTTTTAAAATTTACATTTTGCTTTTTAACATTTTCAAATACTTTGAGATGCAACATGTTAAATTTTTGCCCACACAAAACTTTCCTAGATGTTACCAAAAGCAGCTAATTAGCTTCAATACAGTACTGTTAACTATTGTCATTCAAAGTTCATCCTTTATTCTGCCAATGTCTTTTTTTTATAGATGAGTTCAAGCAAGAATTCCACACTGCATTCACTTGTCATGTTTGTGTATTTGCTCCTGTGGTACATTACTGTCTCCTTCATGGCCTGGGCAGTATTGTTGAGTGCAACCAGTACTGTGGAGAATGGCCATCAAGTTGGTCTTCTCAGGCCTGAGATCTTGTGCTTTTTGACCTGAGGATTACATTGCTCTGCCATTCTCAGCATTATAAGGGAAGTGTGCATGGTTAGTGCTTGTCTACTGATGGTAAGTTCAGTTCCTTATTGAGGTCTGCCTGGCTCTCTCTGACTGAAGTTACCCATTTCCTTTTATGTACTAAGAAAGCATCATGTAATGGGGTACTTTGAGACTGAAGAAAGGAGCAGTTTCTGTTTTTAATTTCTCAAAATATTATTATTTTTTAAGTAAAAGAAGAGAGTGACCAATAACTAATACCTATCACTATGGGAGTGGAAATCATATTCCCTCTAAAATCAATAGTAAAACAAAAAGCAGGCATCTTTCTGTCATGTATTTCCAAAATGAAGAAAACTCAGCTTGACTTCTAAGATATGAATGTTCCCAGTTAAAGCATTATAGTAATTGGATTTCATTTTAAATTCCAGTATGATCAGCTTTCTATCATTCTTGCACCCATGAATTTCAGTGCTCATGCGTTATTCCTGCCTTCATCATTTGTTGTTATCCTGGTTGCCAAATGGTCACTGGGTTCATTGTTCTTCCTACATCTCATAGGTCTTCTTTAAACTGGACTCTTCCACCATCTGCCACTCATTTACACAATCTAATGTAATTGCATTTGGTGTACATCTTATCACTCACACTGCCCACGTTCAACAACTAGGGGACCCTTGAAGTTGTCTCTTGTGTCCTTTTCTTGTGTCTCCATAATTTTTAGAACACTCCCCACTTTCTGATGCTATGGAATATTCCAGGCTCTTCTTATACTTCTGTTCATCCAGTCCTGAATCAACCATTTTTCCATCTAAATTTCTTCTATTAAACATTGGTATTTAGAAACCAAGATCTGGGGCTAGCAAAATGGCACAGTGGGTACAGGAGCTTCCTGCCAATCTGTCAAGCTGCCAAGCCTGATGACCTGAGTTTGATTCCCAGGACCCATGGTAAAAGGAGAAAACTAACTTCCAAAGGTCTCTACACACAGACACATGTGTGTTTACACAATGCACATATGCACAGACATGCACACACACACACACACACACTAAATGTAATTTAAAAAACCCACAAAATCTGGATTTTATATCTAACTATTCATAAAATAATATTTCATATTTCCCTACAGTGTTTTTATTTTCTTAAATCTTTGACAGAAATAATATCATAATTGCTAATCCAAATATTTACTAAATGGAATATGAGATTTATACTTAGACCCAGAGCCAAAGTATTTTATTTTGACTTCATATGTTTATTTTGCCTTCATATGTGGTTGTGTGTATATGTGTGTGTGTGTGTGTGAAAGAGAGAGAGAGAGAGAGAGAGAGAGAGAGAGAGAGAGAGAGAGAGAGAGAGTGTGTGTGTGTATGTGGTATGTGTGTGTGAGTGTGTGTGTGTAGTATTGGGCATTGAACCTAGGTGTTCACACATATTATTTTTACCAGATTACTATATGCAATATTGATTTATGTCTTATACAGGAAATAACAAGTCTTCCTCCAAGTTCACATAACTGAATACAAGTTAAAACCTTGATAAATTCCCCAGATAAGAAATGGCCTAAGCCAAAAATAACCCTGCAAGCTGCCAGCCCTTCTGCTTTTCTAAAGGACATGACTTATACACCCCAGACATTCTCAGCCCCTCACCTCCTGCTTCTTTCCCCTCTTAGTTGAGTGATTGGGTAAGGGGCCAAAGGAGAGGAGGACACAAAAAATACCAAAAGAACAAGAGCTAGAACAGTTATGATTAAGTACAGCAAAAGCATGCTTCATAGCCAGACATTGTCAGATAGGTGAAACTGACCCTGGTGGCATGCCTCTTTTCAACTGTGTTTCGGGGTTCAGTGTGGAAAGAATTTTTTGACACTTGGGTAGAGGAAAATGGAGATGTGATGATGGCTTCCTTTGGGGCCTTTCCCCCCAGCTCCAGCCTATGAGTACTCCATTATTTTGTTTGTGTAGTAAATATTGGTCATGTAGTGCAGTCCTTACACTAAGTAAATTTGAATCTCATTTTGACTTGGTAGATTTTGACTCATGCAGGAGTTGAGTTAGTTCATTGCTAATCTTGTGTGATATTGACTTTGATTAAAAAAAAAAAAACTCTTTTAGTGAATGCCTTTTCCCTGCTAGTCATACTTGGTGATTACAAAGTTCTGTGTTCTTTTATGTAACTGCTTGTCATATTCCAACTTTGGCTTATGAAGGGTGTGTATTTGGAGTCACTGGAACTTGTTTTTAGGGAAGATAGAACAGGTGTATAGATGCTGAGCTTTCACGACAGAGGCATAGGTGTGGCACTGTTGTCCTTGGCCTGTAGGGATCAGGAATGTTTGGGCTGTGGTACCCTCATGAGCTCAGTGGCTAACAGCTTGTGTGTATCACCATATGACAGGGCTGTCTTCTGCAGACACAGGGTCACTGGAGTACTGAGGACTTGGAATCCCTGGTATGATGAGAATAGAAACTGTTTGTTTGTTTACTTCCTGCAGCTGAGAACAAAGCACTCCTTCTGTGACGAAGTACATTTCAGTCTTCTGGGTTTTGAGGTTTTTGCTCTCTGCACGTCTTATTGAACATTTCTCCATAAGAGCCGTGTCAAGTTGGACAGACTTTAATTATAACAAGGAAGTTCTGTAGAATGTTAATAAAAATGGTGACACAACACTATGAGGACTGGACATAAGCTCCAAGCTATATTAAATTATAGTAAAGTGCACAATATTAGATTTCATTTTCATGTGAGTTTTGCACATTCCTATTTGTAGATGGTAGCATCCATGCTTTGGTAGACCCCCGATACCGTTCAGAAAATTGATATTACCAAAATACCTTTGAGTGACCCTTTATGCTTCCTGGGAAGGGTTCCATTAACAAAATACTAAGAAATGAATGTGACTTTCATGGGTATTGAGCCAGTGAAGTTTACAACTGAACACAGCAGAAGGAAGATATTTCAGAGAGAGAGAAACTATTTGTCAAGCACAGGGTTAGGATTCGACCATTGCAAGGTATTTAGGGAACGGCTCAGGGTCTAGAATGAAGCAGAACATGGCTGTTGAAGAATGATAGATACATGAGTAACCCTAATGAGTAATCAGAGAAGAGGGCACAGGAGGAGACTGTGGGAAAGACCCTAACCAACTGGGCTTCTTAGTCACAGGTGTTGGTGACTAAGTCCCCTCAGGCCTCAAACATGCCAAACCAAAGTATTCAACCACATGATTTTGTAAAGCCAAAAATATGGTTTCATGTCTCAGCTCTGCCAAAGTCATATGTGTATTTGTGGAAAATAACATCTGTGTGTTTTAATTTTAACATGTGGGGAAGACTAATTATTTTCAGAGATCTTTGTAAAGATTTATTGGAGGAAAGAAATCTCATTTGCCATACTTTATAAATTCAAAGCATTCTATTATTTTTCTGTCTACTGTTACTGTCAACTTCAAGATGAGGTCTACAGAGTCTGTTCCTTTTTGCTAAGTCAGGAAATGCAGCATCCTGTCTCCATCTTTGTGGGTTCAGGGTTTTGTGTCTGTGGATACCATGGTTTTGTTGATTTGGTGTATGCCTTGGCATCTGAGTCCCTTCCCCACCTTTTATTTTCTGATAAATGAAACAAGAGTAGATATGATATGGTTGACTCCCGTTTTCTCTTAAGTTGGTGAACAGAAAGTGTTCAGTCACTTGTCCAGGTAAAACAAGTACACAGGCTATGAGACAGGCTACCAGTTCCTTTTCTTTTCTTCTTTTCTTTTCTTCAGTGACAGACATGGAGATTATGTGATGAAACACATACTTCTTTACAAACAGTCAGTGTTAATGTCTCAAGGGTGACTAATATCTTGAGAATGTGTCCAGCTACCTACCATAGAACACAGTAAGATAATGCCATTTGTGTCCTGGGTTTGCTTTTAAGAGCATGTGACTTGAACCATGGTGAACAGGGACAGGTCACACTCACATGTGTGATAGACACCTTTTTCCTTGTTCCCCATCTCAGTTGTAGGAAACAGCATTGGTGGCTTGGCTGCTGTTTTCTCTGGGACCTGCTTCTTTTTCTGTTCTAAATATATCTGTTATGTTGGTGGTGAAAGGAAGAAAGCCCACAACAGAGTGAACCTTACTTACTGAAACTTACTCCACTCAGCCCCCTGACCAGAGCCTCTGCAGGGTGGCTGGTTTTACTCCTGGTGAGGATCATTGGGGATGTTGCACCACTGTGACTAACATTGTTCCATGGTTACAGAAAAGGAAAATTTCCTCTCCCAACACCCAGAGAAAATCTAGAATATTTGGAAATAAGTTCCCAGGATCTATATTCCACCAACTCCAGTACATCTTCTGTAAACTACATTTCAAAAATATTTACTAAAATCAAAACACCTGCTGCTATCTATCTATAAATCCAGATGTAGCCACTCATAACCCAAAAGCAAAAATTATTCTACATCCTCCCCTCCCATAAAGGGGGGCGGCGCTGGAGAGATGGCTCAGCAGTTATAGCATTGATTGCTCTTCCAGAGGTCCCGAATTCAATTCCCAGCAGCTCAACTGTCTATAGCTCCAAGATCTGACACCCTCACACATTCAATACTTGCAGGCAAAACACAAAATAAGAATCAGTAAATTATTTTGAAAAGGGAAGCTCTGACAACAAGGGAGCAATATCTGGGTACTCACCCATTAAAAATACTAACATACTTTGATTTATTTTCTTGTACATGCTTCTGAATGCTTGTGCTTTCACTGCAAGGAATTCACACCATTCATGATCCCAGGGATGGGATGTCTTCTGTTGTCTTTCTTTCTTCTTTCTTTTACCCTTATATGGGGTGACACTATTTCTGGGAGACATGAGGAAGTCTATGACAGATTGAAGTAGAAGTGATGATATCACCAAAGTATGAGTTGGTGAATCAATGAGTTTATTAGGGTTGCTCAAAGGATTATAGGTGGGGGCCACTTACAGGAGTGCTGATGACCCAATGGTGGCTATGTTAATGAAAGTCCACCCTGCATGGGAGGTAACTCATGAAGGATGGACCCCTGGATCTCTCTGTAAAGTTTTCAATCAGCACCATATGTGGGAGAGTCTCCCTTTAGCACTTCCTGGGTCTTAATCAGCTTCCTTCCCATATGGGATGGTTTAGTTAGGAGGAAATGGTTCTACAACACCTCAGAGTTCCTAGGACCTGGCCATTGCATGCCTAGATTGTTGCTGTTTCAGATGACAGGCTAACCTGTCAATACATTTTTTTTTTCTGGTTTGGTCTTAGTAAACAGTGATGTGCTAATTACTTTTTGTCAACTCCACATAAGCTAAAGTCATCTGACAAGAGGGAAGCACAGCTGAGAAAATTCCACTCTAAGATTGGCCTGAAGGCATGTCGTCTATGGGATCATTTTCTTAATTAATGATTGTTGTGGGAGGGCTCAGCCCACTGTAGTTCTGGGTTGTATAGAAAAGCATGCTGGGTGAGCCATGAGAAGCAAGCCAGTAAGCAGTACTCCTCCATGGTCTCTGCCTCACTTCCTGCATCCCAGTCCTGTCCTGAGCTCCTGCCTTGGCTTCCCTCAATGACGGATAGTGATCTGAAATTGTAAGACACATTAACTATTTCCTCCACAGTTGATTCTTGGTTTTATCACAGCAACAGAGAAGTGAAGGATGACACATGACTATCATGATACATGGCTTTCATCACATTTCTCTCCAGTGTAAGGGTCTTGATGTTGCCTGACACACTCAGGCTCATGGAGGCTGGCCTTACTCTTGTCTTCCCCTGTCTATGGACCTTCTTCTGCATGGCAGCCCCTCTACTGTTCTTGTCTGTCTTGTCAGGACTTGTTTGGTCCCACGCAGCCTTTCTCCACTTTATCCCTGTAAAATATGTCACTCCACAGTCTGGGGTTTTAGAGAACTTTCTTGCTGTACAATAAATTTGTCATTTCCAGAATTCTGCTTTCTGGTCCAGCTGCTGTGTGACTTTGGTGGGCCTTTTTCTGACAACCCCAATGAATTTGGAAATGACAGTAGATTGAAAATGCATTTAGCCTGCTGAACCTTATCGCTTACCTTACAGTAGAGTGTGGTGGCCTCCTGGTATGATCACACGGGTTCCTGCATGCTAAGGCCCATTGCCCTGTATCACAAGAGACTGTCACACCACTGTCACCAACCTCAGAAGAGATTAAAATTTAAAGTGCTTTCCACTGAATGCTTATTTATTTATTTTGCACCATCATTCCATGAACAATTTTTTTTTTTGAGACAGAGTTTCACACTGAGGCTGACGTAAAACTGGAATGAACCCTTTGCCCTAGCCTTCTCAGTACCAGGGAAGTCTTTATATACCAATAATAGCAATATGTTATGCATCAATAGCAACAACAGCTTTTCCAGGTTCTGCAGTCATTTGAATAAAATTGTAGAGACATCTAGCACACTCCATTTAAAAAAAATAACACAAAAAATGTAAAAAAATAAAATCCCAGAATAAAGCACAGTTCTGTTACTCTTGTGGTACCTGGCACCATTTTTTTCTTTTAAATTAGCTTCTCAATCATCATCTGGAAGAAAACCATTCTGAGCAACATCATTAAAAACAGCTCTGATAACGCATGATCACTACTCCATTTTCCTGCAAATTTCAAGATTCCATTGTTTCTTTCTGCTGAGTAGTACTCCATTGTGTAAATGTACCACATTTTCTCTATCCATTCTTTGGTTGAGGGGCATCTAGGCTGCTTACCAGGGAAGTCTTAAGCTGAACTATTGCAAGCAGTGCCTGTTTCCATTCCTAACTTCCCAGCTGGAACTTTCTAATAATGTAATTGACTTAGAATTTTAAAGCCCTAACTGAAGAAACAACGAATATCTGGTTTATGAAATGGTATGCACACATGTAAAATATATACAACACACCACAGAAACAAAAATCAGCAGTTCAGACATAAAAACATTTCCTACTATGGAAATGAGAAGTGATACCTGGAGAACACGTCTCTCTGTAGAGCCCCTTTAAATGTGCTCAAGCCCTTTAAAAGCACGGCAGCATTTTTATCCCTAAAATCTGACTTGGATATATTCGTTTAATATACCTGGTTTTCATTTTGCTTTCTTTTTTTCCTTTTTTTTTTTGTATGTGTATGGCATATGCACAGTGTGTGTGTGTGTGTGTGTGTGTGTGTGTGTGTGTGTGTGTGTGTGTGTGTGATTTACATTTGTGTGCATGTGGAGGTTGGAAGCCAGCACTGATTTCTTTTCTTCACACTTTACTTTTTTGAGGCAATTTCTCTCACTAAACAGTTACCCTGTTTGTGCCAGGTGGATCTCCTGCCATGACTGTGGATTTTACAGGTTTGCTGGGGATCTAAACTCACATCCTCATACTTAGGAGGCCAATGCCTTCTCTGCTGAGCCATTGCCCCTGCTCTCCCTTCTTCCGCTGTTTCCCTGTCTTGCTCTCTGTCTCTGGATGGCTGTTCCATTTCCAGTCTCCCTCTTCCTCTCATCATTCCCTGCCCTTCCCACTTGGCTCCCATCTCTTCTCCCCTCTCTGCTCTCACTCTCCTTCCCCATTTCCACTCCTCCTGCTTACTGCAATCTAAAAAAATCACTTCCAAGACATGTATTCAATATACTCACTATCTTATTTGTGTGTGTGTGTGTGTGTGTGTGTGTGTGTGTGTGTGTGTGTGTGTGTGTGTGTGCCTGTTCATGTATGTGCTAGTTTGTGCACAGGCACACGTATGCACGTGAGTGTGGCAGCCAGAGGACAAGCCCTGGCGTTATTAATCAGGTTCCAGCTACCTTTTTCTTTGAAGAAGGTCCTCTCATTGGTTTCACCAATAGGCTAGGCTGCCATCAAGCCCCTGGGATCTGCCTGTCCCCACCTCCCCAGTGCTGGCATTACTTGTGTGCAGTGCCACACCCAGCTTTTTGCCTGATGTTCTAGTGTTTGCAAGACGAGCGCTTTGCCGAGTCATCCCTTCCTGCTGTCCCTATCACTTCGGTGTGTCCGTTTTCTCTATCATTTCTTCATTTTAAATGTGTAGTTAGTATCTAGAAAGTGCTGGCTCCCTAGTAACTATGTATTGTGCAAACTAGTCACATTTGCCAGTCTTACGTTAGTCTGCATTGTCTAGGTGAGTTCCTCCAGTTCACCGATTCAAGGGGAAACGTCTCCGGCCACCCACAACAAAAACATCCTTTCCGAGATGGAAAATGCTTCAGGAAACACATTGTTTGGCTCAACTATTTAAAAGGGTAAAGTTGTGCTATTTTATAAAATACTTAAAAGTTATTGTAAAACGAATTACTGTTGGGCATTGGTGGCACACACCTTTAATCCCAGCATTCGGGAGGCAGAGGCAGGCAGATCTCTGTGAGTGCCAGGATAGGCTCCAAAGCTACACAGAGAAATGCTGTCTCAAACAAAACAAAACAAAACAAAACAAAACAAAAGAAATGAATTACCATAACAGGCAGAATATGAGAATTTTGACTTTAAAACATCTATACAATATGCGACATCCTATAACTAGAATTTAGTACAATTGAAAAACTCTATTTTGTTTCTTTAATAATCTGGGGAAGATACCAGTTTAGGGTGGACAGCAAGCAACCTGTTCTGGGGCCTCAGAGTCAGACTTTGTAGGGTTGTTGTGAGGAAGGACCAAACAAAATGGGGATTTGAAGATCTGGAAACTGCCTCAGTTCTGAAGTTCAAAATCATGGTGTATGTGTGGGCCACCCTCTGTGCGGTCTGCAGGGGAATCTTTCCTGGCCCTCCTCCCCTTTGCTTCTGCTAGCTGGTTAGACATGCTTGAGATTCTTGGACCTGGAGCCACACAGCTCCTGTCTTAACCTTTGTCTTTATGCAGAATTGTTCCTGCCCCATCTTCTTGTGGCTGCCTCTTAAGAACATTGCCATATTGGATGGGAAAATGTTCTATTCCACTATGTCCTCATCCTAACTAATTATATAAGCAACAGCTATTTCCAAAATAAGACCACATCCTAAGACGGAACACATTTATCCCAAAGCAGGTAGTCTGGGTTTAAATCTCATTTTCTCCACCATGTAGTGACATGACTTTTGGGAAATGACTTAACTCACCAGAGACTCAGCTGTACCATCTAGATAATTATGATTTCTCTCTCATGGCACTGTGAAAATTAAATGAGATACTACTTAGCAGAACACCTAGCACATAGTCAGTACATGTATAGAGGAGCCGTTGTTAAGTGCTTGTTCTGGTTGTTATTTTTATTCTTGTTGTAGTTGTTGCAGGAACCTAGACTTAGTGTTTGGCTCACTGCATTTTCTCAGTAGGTTTCTAATCCAATTTCTGGGGACTCCTTACTGTGTGTGTGTGGGGGGGGTGGTACTGACAGTTCTCCAGAGTTGGAATGCAGTTTCTATATCCTAATGGCTAACAGCTGAATAGTAAGGAATAGTTAATAGTATGAAACGTTCAGCATCATTGGTAAACCCGGTAAAAACTCATTGTCTGGCTAGGTTGGACTTTGATGCAATCCTTACTTTGGCCTTTCTGTAGTGAGATGTGAATGTATTGCACCTCCCCAGGAAAGTCTCTCCTACAATAACTATATTGTGGGACAAAGCTAAGAGACTGAATCAAAGCTGGAGAGATTCATTTCTGCTCGGATTTCTCTCTCAGTTATTGCAAAAATATTTTTTAAACCCTTATTTGGTTTTCATGTAAAAATACAAAACCAAAGGCATTTAGATATTCTGTGATTATAGTGAGCCCTTCTTTGGTGTATGAATTATGGAAACAGAGAGGGCTGAATCTGCTTTCACTGTCACAAGGAAGTTCAAGTGCTGTTAGTGTTCTGAACAGTTCTTTACCTTGGAGGGGAACACCAGGAAGGATTTGAATATGTTCCCCCGTGAAGTGTGTGGGTTCCTCTGACAGATGTGCTCATGGAAGGCACACCCCTCCTGGAAGGGTAACTGAGCCCTGTCCTGTGGGTCATAGCAGCTCCTCTGAGGGGCAGCTTCCACTGTTCCTGTACCTGTGAAAGAACATTAAGACCTGTACTTGTTCAAAGGAAGCTCCATCAACTGTTCATTCTACATGGAATCTCCCATCCAATTCCAAAGAGGGCAGTGGTAGCAAAGAAGCCCATTTGTCAACTCAGACGTGGCTTCCAAACCTTCAACAGACATCTGAGTGAAGACTATGCATGGTGTCCAGAATGCCCAGGGTGATGGCAGACACCCTCCCCTTTTGTTGTCATGTTCAACCACATGGGAACTCCTTCTCCCTGGCCCGTGGGAGGTAACAGTCTATTACTTACTGTCTGTTCCCTATGATTCCCATTCCATTTGAGGAAACAATAAGAAAGCTACACACCATTGATGTGGTTTTCTGCTCTCTGCCCAGAAGTCTAGAATCCCCCCCTTTAAATTATTTTTTCTTTCTTCTTAAATGTACCTTGTGGTTTCATTCTTGATTACATACATGTACCAGGTCTCTGAAGAGTCTTAGACCCCAGAAGATAGAAGACAAACGAGATAATTTTAACACTGAGGGGGATTTGTCAGCTCCTAAGAGAGTCTGTGGGCATGACTGGGAATGATTGCAGCTGTGGAATTGATCAGTCTAAATATTCTCCACATTCATTCTTTTCCCCCTAGCATAATGTTTTTTTTTTTTCTCTTAGGCTGCATTTTCTAAGAGTAAGGGACCCTTTTCGTAGGATGATCTGGTTCAAATTCTCACGGCCTAATGACCAGAATAGAAGAGTTCCCTTCTCTTAGCCTAGATTTGATCAAAGCCTTCCCTAGGGTTTGATTAGCTCAACATAATGGAACACTTAAGTTTTAGCAACTGGTTGAGGTGACTCAAGAGGCCCTAGCTAACACATACTTAGTGGGGGACTGCCGAGAGGAATGGGGATATTTGAAGAGTAAATGTTATGTGGGGTGCTAAAATCAAGAATTCCTAATGTAGTCACAGTGTCATAGTTTTGTCAACTTGATACAAACCTACCCAGGAAGCAGGAATCTCACTCAAGGATTTGCCTCCTTTAGATTGGCCTGTGGGTCTATCTGTGAGGCTTGCATGGGCCTGTGGGTATATTTATCTATGAGGCTTGCACAGGCCTGTGGGTATATCTATCTGTGAGGCTTACTCATTATTTCTGATTGATGTGGGAGGGTTGAGCCCACTGTAGATGATGCCTGAGCAGGTGGGCCTGGGCTGTTTAAGAACTGTAGCTGAGCAAGCCATAGAGAAGCGAGCCAGTAAGCAGTACCCCTTCATGGACTCTGTTTCAGTTCTGGCCTTAGGCTCTTTCTTGAGTTCCTGTCCTGACATCTTTCAATGATGGATTGTGAGCTGAAAGTATAAGCCCAATAAGCCCTTTCCTCACCCAGATTTGTTTTGGTATATTGTCACAGCAATAGGAAAGCAAACTAGGGCAGGTAGTGTGAACATACTCTTGTGTCCATGGGTTTTTACTTTAAGATGAATTTTCTTCTCCACTCTTCAGACTCTGTGTCTGCGCTGTGGTTGTTTGTGCCCTAGGTTTTGTGCAGGAGACCTGGCACAAACAGGATCCCAGTGTCTGCGTGTTGCCCTTCCATGACGATTGTTCTTCAGTATTCTTCTATCTCTGGCAATGATCTACTTGACCACATTGTTGTCAGTCTCTGTGGAATGTCCCATTGAAACATAATTCCCAAGGCTCGAATTCCGTGATGATGCCGTTTTCTCCCTTTAGCATTATGCTGTATGTATCATATGACTTTTCCTCTTGTTGGATTTCTTCCTTGCTGCATTGCTCATTTTTTTTCTACACTCAGTAAACAGTCTAACTCCAGCAGTTTCGTTATGGATTATCTGGATTATCGGCATGTCACAGAGAAGAACTCTGCAGGAGTTTTGCTTTCTGCCCCAGCCCCTGACCCACCAGTGAGTGCTTGAATCAGGAGTGGAGAGAAAGGAGTTGGCTGGGGAGGGAGAAGGCATCTGCTCTCACACTCCCTGAAAGTCTTGCCTTAAACACTTCCAAAGATGCTCAGCAACCTCTTCCCCACCTAGTGTTCCCAGTCCTGCAGGCCACTTGGATCAGCTATTATCTTGCACGAGTGAAAACATAGGTACTATTTCAAACTTGTAAATGGAAGTGGGGCAGGTGTTGTCTTGGTTTGGATGATCCAAAGAGCAGACCCTAAAACAAAGATCTGAGTGAGGGTTAGTGACCCAAGGAAGCACTGTGAAGGGTAGGGAAGCCAGCTAGGGAAGGGCTAATTACCAGTTAAGTGTTTATGGTAGAGGACACTGCTCAGGGCAGCTAGGAATCACCTTCTGGAGACCCTGTGAGGAACTGCTCATGGCAGCTGTGGTGCCACCTTTCTGTGGATGGAACCTGTGAGGGAATGCCCAGGCAGCTGGGGCACCACCCTTCTAGGGACCCTGTTGGAGAATAAGACAATCCCTCATATTTAAAGCAGGAGCCTAAAGACCACTTCTCCAGCACTTTCTTTCCCCTTGCTGCTGTGACCAGGAATTCTCTCAGAGGCTCATTTTTCCTTTTAATCTTTTTACATTTAACTTGATTTTCTGAATAGTACGTCATTTATTTTGCTAAAAACATTTTGTTAAAATCCATGTAAATAGGTACAGTGAGAAAAATCTTTTCTCACCATCCCTGAAACACCAGGAAGTCCCTCTTTCAATTTAAGGAGGCAAATTTTCTTCTTTTTTAAAAACTAGATTTTATCCTTCTCACATGTATTACATTCTGACTGCAGTTTCCCCTCCCCCAAGATCTACCCCCTACTCTATCTCCCCTCAGAAAAGAGCTGGCCTCCTAGGGACATCAACCAAACATGGCATAGTATGCTACAATAATGGCAGACACATCCCGTCATATCATGGCTGGACGAGGTGACCCAGTAGAAGGAAAGGGATCCTGCAAGCAGACAGAAGAGTCAGAGACAACCCGGTCCCACTGTTAGGAGTCCTTCAAGAGTATCAAGATACTCAGCCATAACATAGATGCAGAGGACCTAGGTCAGACGCCTACAGACTGTCTGATCTCTGTGAGCCTCCATGAGTCACAGTCAGTTGATTCTGTGGGCCAGGTACTCATGGTGTCCCTGTCCCCTCTTGTTTCTTTGATTCTTCCTCCCACTCCTCTGCAGGACCCCCTGAGCTTCACCTAATGTTTGGCTGTGAGACTGCATCTGCTCCCATCAGTTGCTGAATGAAGTCTCTCTGGTCTCTTTGACAATTCGGCTAGGCTCTGGTCCCAGTACACTCTGCAGGCAGGACACATTGTAGGTCAAAGGTTTTATTGCTGGGTTGGTGTCCCAGTTCCTCTGCTCGAGGCCTTGCCTGGTTACAGAAGATGATCAGTTCAGGCTCTGTGTTCCCCATTACTAGGAGTCTTTCCTAGAGTTATTCTCAAAGATTCCACTGCACCAGGTTTCCACCTTGTCCCCAGAGGACCCCCAATTCCAGTCACTTCTCTCGGTATTATCTTCCCCTCCATTTGACCCCTCCTGTTACCAACCCCATACATCCTGGCCCACCCTCAAAATCTATTCTATTACCCCTTCCTTTTGGATTTTGAAAAATAAACTAAGCTATATTTGCAGGTGCATGTACACACACACACACACACACACACACACACACACACACACACACACACACACACACCCCTACCTTTCTTGTGACAAAAAACACAAAAGGTGAGATGGTATACACAGACCTTCCTGTGTCTTTTCCTGTGTCTGGAAATAACCCCACCTTATGTTCTCAAGACTCCTCTTCTTCTTTTACAGCACTAAGTGGTTTTGTGTGAGGCATAGTGTAGTTTGCCTTTCTCCAATGGGCAAGCTTTCAGCTTGTTTCTGTATTTTGCTATCACAAAACAAAATTCGAGGAGTAACAGAGAATATATGTTATCACATCGATTTAGAGACAAATCTTCAAGGCAAAAATTCAAGAAATGGTATTACTTTGTCAAGGATAGCCACATTGTTTTTCAATAAAGACAGACTCATCCACAAAGGGCTCTGTAAAGCTACATGCCACATCCATACATGCAGGTTTTGTTTTGTTTTGTTTTTAATCAGCCCTACCAACAGAAAATGCTGTGAAACATGAACAAAGTCTAATCTGACTTCTTTTAATTTTGATTTCTCTTATTTAAGAATTGCAGTTTTTACTTATATTTAAGGGCTATGAATTCAAACATCTCTTGTAAATCCCATATTTTGTCAATTATTTCCACCCAGGTTTTGATTCTTAGGTGGATAAGTGTCTGTGTCCCACAGATAAACATTTGCCCTCATGTTTTCAGAAGGTATAGAAAATATTTTCTCTCTCATTAGGTTATAACTTTGTTTTATTTAGCATGCAGAAGTCTCCCCACTCCTTACATTTATGAGATTGAATTCATCATCCTTTTAGATCTGGACTATAAATTATGATTGGCAATCGTCTTGGTGTCTGTGTTTGCCTTCAAAATTTTACAATTTCATTTAGAATATTAACTAATCTGTTCTATTGGAGTTTATTCTGGTGTATAGCATAAAGTATAGATCCTCAATGGAGTTTCCCAGATGGTTATTCTGCTTCTTCAACCTCAGTTTTTAAAACTTCCACTTCCAACAAGTGATTTGTGACAGCATGCTTGTGAGATAACAGGTTTCTACAGCTTTGGGCCTTTATGAGTTTCCTTTCTCATTAGACGTTAGTCTATCTGTCTACTCCTGTGTTCTCAGATCACTATTTTAAACACACCAGTTTTCTGTTGAGGCCAAGCTCACAGTTGTAGTTTATTTACCACCACACAACTGCATCTGACACTAGGAAACATTTTCTTCATCTCCCCTTGTTTGCAGGCAACTGGGTTTTCCTCCCCAATCTTCACAACACATACTTTATCCATTCTGCCCATTCAGATATTAGCTGACTTGCTAATTAGTTTATAATTTTGGGACATTTTCATACTGGCCAACCAATTTCTTTCTTTCATTTTTTAACAAATAAAATTATAGATTTAATTGTTAAAATGCCTAAGCCTGTTATTGACCTGTTACTATCTTCTCACTCACTGATAATTTCTGTGTCTGTGAATTTCTTTTCATGTAAGTTTTATTTTAGTGTTTTCAGTATTTACAAGAACTTGAATATAAATCCCTTATCAAACACATTTTTTGTCCTGCTTACCAAATTGTGTGTGTTGTTGTTTTTTAGTTTTTCCAGACAGGCTTTCTTTATGTAGCCTTGACCATCTTGGGATGCACTCTATAGACCAGGCTGGCTGCAAGCTCACAGAGTTCCTCTTGTGTCTGCCTCCCAAATGCTGGGATTAAACATATGTGCTACCACCAGCTGACTGCACCACCACTGCCTAGAAAAACTATGACTATATATTGTATTAACTTTTTAGTTATTTGTAAAATAATCTAATGTTTACAGGTTTTGTGTATGTTCATAAATGATGAATACTCTTTGTTCAAAACACAAGGACAATTCTCATTTGCCTGGTGAGTTTCTTCCCTAATGTACTGTAGGTTTGAAGTGGTCACTCAGAGACAGAGGGATGGCACAGATAGGTGCACCGACAGTTTGAAGAAGTTCATGAGAGACAAGTCTTTCTAAAAACATCACACAGAAATTCTCAAAAATATGGCAATCTAAGGCTGTAGAATGTACTGCCAGCCTCCTTCTCCCCACCAAAACATCTGTAAGTTCCCTAAGCAGGGACTACAGAGTTATCATGAAAACATTAAATGATGTTCAGAATATCGTGAGGGAAAAGCAAATAAGAACATATATTTTTAGATGTGTTTCTAGCTCAGATAATTACACATGAAAAAAGAATAATTGGAGCTCAGAGGTATAAAATCCTTCACTAACTAAGAAAATTGACTGTGAAGAGTGGCTTGTTCCCTGGGGTTTTCCAAGAACATGACAGTCTATGAAAATTATTTGTTACCTGTTTTATACGGCTTTCCAGATGATAAAGTCTTTGGGAACAGTACCCATGATTTATTTCTCTGCTCCTTCATCACCATGTATTAAAAGCACTGAATGCTCACCGGGTGCCATTACTCTCTGTATTCACTTTAAGTCATGATCTCATCTTCCAAGAGAGGAAAGGAAGATTGTTCCTGAGGCTGATTTCAAACCTGGGGTAGTCTGGCTGTTCTACATAGCTAATTGCCTTGTCCTGGTAACTGCCATAGTGTCATACCTTGACAGAGTTCCCTGCCAGGTAAGTGGGCAAACAAATGACCCCATATTTCTTCTTATGAATGGCAGCCTGGGGAGCAGGCAATATGGTTTATAATTTTGTGGGAGAATTGGGTTTTATTGCACATAAAATGAGATTTCAGTGAAATCCATTGCCTTAGCGGTTTGCTTGGATCAACTCAGTTCAGTAGCTCTCACAAGCAGCAGCTTGCTTCTTCTGGGATCATCATGTATTTGTTTCCAGGGGAAATACAATCTGTATAGTAGACTGCTATTGGCCGATTCTCACATAGGTGTTAGATGGTCCTTCACCCTTCCCTCCACTGGATTGTTACTGGAACTGTGTATCTCTTGGTATTGTCAATTTTGAAAGGGATGTGAAAGAGAAAACACTTTATCTGTCTTCCAAATGTCCCTGACTATGGCTTAGTTGTCCTTTGTTACCACACAATTTGCACATTCCAACTTACAAGAATATTTGTGTAGGAGGAATAACTTTTCCAAGTCAGTTTTGTACTCATTTCAACTATTGCATTTTCTCCCAGCTTTTACAATTGCTCTGGTGTGTATCCAAAAGCAAACCTACCTAATGAAGCAAAGCTGTTCACTTCCGTTTCCTTTCTACTTGATAAATGGTTGCTTTGCAAAATCTTTGGCCCCCATTCTCACCATCCACCAGCTACAGAAAACAAATAGCATGTGTAAAAAAAGGTTTTGGTTCTCATATTTGGGATAAGAAAACATACATGATTTATGTAGTTTTGTTGTGCAAAACAAACATCTCTCATGGTCCATGATGGAGTACTCAAGTGATAAAGGAGAAACTGAGTCACTAGAGTCACTGGTAGCCTTCTTGGGTTACAATACCATTTTTTCAGAGGACACCACAAGTGCCCAAACAAACTATCCTTGTCTTCATTTAATCCTATTGAAAACCTTGGTTCTGCTGTACAACCCTCACGAATCTCTCAGTGAATACATACATCATCATTAATGAAACTTTGCAAATATGGCAGTAATGTGGATAAGGACATGGCCAGCTTTCTCTCCACAGTTGACATGTTAATGTATACAACAGTAAATCCTTGTCTTTTCTTTTACCCATGATGCATCAAGCCTTCATTCTGCTGCCAATCCAAAGGGTATTCAGCTGAACCTGTGCAATGGTTGGTGAAGGGAATTTTGAAGTAAAGATGGAAACTTGAATTCACTGGACTTTTCATGGAAACTAAATGGCCTGAGGGATGAACTTAGAAACACTGTGCAGCGTACATTGGAAAGACAGGAGTTACTCTAACAGAGCACATATTAGAAAAGCAGGACAGAGATGAAAGGGGGATAGGCAGGCCTGTGCTGACTGAGAACAACCATCACATTTACGGTTTACACACTCGTAGGGAAGCAGCTCAACCTTTGGGACAAACAGGGTCAGAATTTCATGTTAGGAGGGTAACTCACTAATGGACAGAATGGGTTGGAAGAGGGAGCCTCATTAGATAGTCAGTTTATAATGTACTCGATTAAATGGTTATTTCTCCCAGGCACTCAGTGGTAGCCCCCAAACGCTGACTCTCCAGATGGCTTATGGCTACACATGTAAGCAAAATTAACACTATTTCATTCCATGTGCTGATCAGCGAGCCCACTCCAGCATTACTGTTTAAAGGTGCTGAAAATCACTCAGTGACTTGAGAGATGGAGAAAGTGAATGGAGGTGGCCAGCACTGCCAAATGGTCTTAGGAACAACTTGAAATGGTAGCACATACATGTATACATGCACTCACTGTGAACACATTGTTTTCTGTGTATTATCCTGTTCTTCCCTGCATTTCATTAACCCCCTCCATCAAGGTTATCTGTTCATTCATTTACCACCACCCTCAAATTATATTCCTACTTTGTTCCTAGTGCATCATTGCCTGCCATCCACCTGGAAGCCTCACAGCCACACATTGTCACCATCATCGTATGTAACCCCCAGACTAGACATTCTTCTTTGTGGCATTTTCAACTGTCAAGTCACTGCTTTCCCCCACTGGCTCAATGCCTACTGCTGGTCCTAGCATAGCTATTCAGTTTAGTAACGGCTACCCTCAGTGTTCCTTTTAAGCAGTCTCCACCTGTTTACAATTCTATTAGTGCACATACATTCCAGAGCCTCACAGGAAACTGCTTTGCTCGGTATGATTCTGCCCACTTAGGAGGCCAATATATTTATCACTTACTATTGGCAATCAGGAGCACTAAACCAAACTAATGACTTAATTAATGAGTGACTTAAATTAACAAGCTGTTGTTTCAGCAAGAAATGACTTTTATTGGAATGTCGATGGCAAAGCTAAATCTTCTAAATTGTTAAAATCATGTCCTTTTGTTTGTGCTTTTGATTTTTAACTGCAGCAACAATCTCAGCTGATTACACATCACAGTAGCAAACGTCTGCCTCCCTGCAGATGATTTTCATGATGCATTGTTCTCATATTGTTCAGCGAGGAGCAGGGGTGTTGGTAGCAGTTTTGCTTTATAATGGAGGTGATCATGGTGACAGGCACAGGCAGCATATTGTCTTCATTTCTCATGCTCTATCCACTGCCATCTCCACAACCATCTTTTTTAGTCAAATATTGTTCTGGTTGCAGGATCACATTCTCTTGAAGTCTCACAGAAGTTGAGTTACTTTGATGGTGCTATACAAGTTTCCCAAAGTGGAGACATATTTCCAAAACCTCCAATGGTTGCTGACAAGCCAAAGGCAGTAGAGCCAGGATCGGAATCTCTGATGTCAAAACTCCTGTTAATGTGTGCTGCCATGTCATCTCAGTGTATTCTCATGATATTTACCACCTGGGTTGTACAATGACATGATCCTTGCAACTTTGGACCCGATGAGAGGTTGAAGAATAGATCTATAGACTTTCCCTGTGTCGTCTCTTGCTCTCCCTGCTTATTCAAACAACTGGCTGCTTTAATATGCTTTCTGACTCAGATGGGTATGTAAATAGCCTGCTAGTCCCATGACCACATGCCCGATGGTGGCTGCCAGTCTTTGACATGGTAGAATGGTATCTAATACATTTGAATAATGTCAGCTATTTACTACTGGGGACAAAGCCCAGGCAGAAATGGCAATCACACTCTTTTCATAGATGGCAATGAAAGCTTCTTCTACAGCATTTCCCCCCTGGTTATCTGCTTTCACTGCAACACCAAAAGGGAAACAATATATCAACTGGCTTTAATTTCTTCTGAGAATTGAAGTACATGCCTGGCAGAGGATTGTGTGTGACTCAGATATCTCCCACTAGAAAAAGGAGCTTGGTGTTGTAGATTACACAAAGACATCCCTTGATCACCTCCTTGTGTACATCCATCCCTACATCCGAGTGTGTAGTCTAGCTTAGTTATGATTTGACCAAAGCACAGCAGTCTTGCAAGAAGGAAACACAAGTGCTTCTCAGATACACAATAGCTTGTTATTTGTACCTTAAAAAGCTTATTACCACAAGCTGTACTTTTATTAATAATGCTAAAATTTATATATTCCTTTCTCTTCTTTATGTCATAATGTGCGTTTGGCCAAGCTACCTAGTTGAGGTACTCCTTGCTATGACATGAGGACACTGATGGGTGTCTCTATTGGAAGCCAGAAATCTGTTCCTCACACTGGCTTTGTGACATGCTGGGCGCTGGGTTTTTAGAACAATGCAGGCAGGACTCACTAAGCTCAGTTCCAGTATATGCTATTTCTTTCTTAGGATTCAATATAGTACTAAAGTGGGAACTAAAAATAAAATCCTGTTTCCTAAGTTCCCTAAGCTTGAACACTACTCCAGAAGGGTTTTCAGATCTGGGTCTTATGTGAATAAGGACTGTGAGTAAATGCTATTGGCATGATTATTCTTTAAAGTGGAACATTTTCATACCAAGCTGAAAGTGCCATTTTCTATGTCATCTTGAGAGATTCCCTTCTCTTTACCTTTTGGAGTTCCCAAGTGGCTTTGAAAACCAAAGTGCAAAACAACTCAGGGATGCAGTTTTTCCACTAAGGTTAAATGGTGAAAAGAAAAATTTTAATTAAAAAACTTTAACACTTAACCAAAGATAAATGCCAATTTGAAGGCATAAAATTGAAAAATCTTATTTTGGGAATTGTTACTATGTTTAAAGGAACACATTAAATTTCTGAGTGTAATCCTCAACTACATGCAAACTACATACTTAGCAGCGGATACTCAGCTTAAAAATAAATAAATGCCTTATAGATGAATTGGACAAAACAAAAGGTTACCTTATGCCCTGTGGAGAAAAGTTACTTGGTAAAGAAAATGAGGAGAAAATAGGTGACTAATTGATCCTATTGACTTTATTACAACAGTTCAGTTTTTTTAAGAAAAGGGCATGGACTCCGAAACTACTGCTCTTGACCCCCATGACACACTGGTTGATCATTCCATGGGTGGGTCGTTCCTACAGAGGTGGTGCTGGCCATCTCAGTTCTATGGCTTTATATTTGTATCTCTAGCCAGTTGCCTGAAACTGAGATAACCAATGTCCAGAGGCCCATGTGGACATGACCTAATTCTCTACAGTGTAGTGTTTGATGCATCTCTGTCAAAGTTACTGGGGCTATCTGCTCCCAAATTTGGACACACCCTGCCAAACTGGACAGCTAATTCAGAATTGTAGGATGGGGTGCATATTTATTGAATTCCTTGGGTCCCCTTAAGTACTCAAGTATTGATAACCATGTTCTTGGACTACAAGTTTTTCCTTTCTGTAAGTGTGTATATGTGCTATTGGGGACTTCAGCTCTACACATGCTAAGGAATTGCTCTATCAGTGACCCCACTCTTCCATACCCCAGACAGGTCTTGAACTTGAGATCCTCCTTCAGTGTCTTGGGTAGCTGGGACTGTTTGCCTGCACTACCAGGCCCGGCTATCAATATTGTTTATATTATTTCTATTGGTATACAGCCAGTAAACATTGAATAATTCTGTCTAAAGGTTTTGTTATAGAACTGTGAGATTGGTAGTAATATTACCTACTAAATATATGAAAATATAATAATTGTCTATGGCCATGTACTTCTCACAACAGCTCTGCAGAGCAGGTGATGTTCCTATTTTATAGCTGGGGAGACATGATGGAGGGGATAAACAACCTGGGGGAAGGCACACATACAGTGAGGGTACAATCCAAAAGATGTTAGGTGGCAGACTAAAATCCAGTTAAACATAGCAGTGAAAACAATACACAAGTTAGAGAACTTATTGATTACTTAACCCTATTGATTCATTGGAATGTCTTGAGAGTCTAGTGAGATGGAGAAGTTTGATGTTCCAGTTCTATGATGGAGAGTCAGGAGAGGTAGAGGACACTCTACTATTCCAGCCAGAAAGTGTCAGGGTTCACCTTGCTTTCATCCACATCTATATTGTATCTACTAGTGCATTAATATCCACATTACACTTTTGACCCAAACTGTGGTAATGTTTATAAAGCATTTAAAACTCAATTGTACTTTCCCTGTACCCACACTTTTTAAACGTTTTAAAAAATTACATTTATTTGTTCTTTGTGTGTGTGTGTGTGTGTGTGTGTGTGTGTGTGTGTGTGTGTTTGTGTGTGTGTGTGTAATATGGATGTGTACATGCATGCCATGGTTCATGAGTGGAGGTCAAAGGACAATTCCCAGGACTCAGTTCTCTCCTTCTACCATGTGGGACTGAACGGTTGAACTCAAGTCAGTAGGTCTGGTAGCAAGCATTCTTACACATTGAGCCAACTCACCGGCACTCCAGAAACATTTTATTAGTAGTCTCATATATCCATGTATTTTAAATACAGTGTTTTTATTATTGCTGCACCAATGTTTGTGATTCTGGCTGTACAGTCTGTCCTTTCCATGTTTTGTGCAGCTCACCTATACAGATCTTCCTCTATTTGATTCAAACTTTTTTTTTTAATCTACAAGGACTCCTATCAGAAAACCAAGAGTTCTGATCATCCCACTTAAGGAAAAGCAAGCTCATACTATTCTTATAAACTTAAAATAAGTCAGAACAAAATCTGTCACTTTCTAATACGTAAATCATAGTCGAATCTTTGGAGTATTTGTCCATATGATAGTGACAAATATAAATCAGCAGTCCCAATTATTTCACATTTATTGTGTCATCTACTGTCCTAGGATTTTTTCATGTTTTTAGCTTATGAATTTTATCATCATAGGCAGTCTTTGGAGATAGGTTTCCAGGGAAATACAGGATTAATAGAGCTGCCTCTGAACTTGCCTGCCATCACTTCTAGAACTGAAACATTCCAGTGTATATTGTAGGTCCAGCAGCCACAGGATGGTCAACCATATGGACTATGCCCCAAGTTCTGGAGGGCTGTAGTGGATGTCCCCTGGGATTCATCTTTCTTTGTATTTCTCTCATCTATTTTGTTAGACAGACTCAAGTTTTCCAAGAGCTTTGAACATTCCAGGCCTGTTCTGAGAGGCAGGTGCTTTGAGTCCTTTTGTTAAATTCGATCCTTTGACATAGAGATTATGGACATAATGAATTCCACTCGTTCACACACCAGTGTTGATGAACACTAACTCCACTGGCAGAGCCTAAAATACATGTTGAAGATTTTTTTCATACTTCAACAGAAATTATGAAGTAAAAAGTGGGCCTGGGGAAACCTTATCGATCTTAAACATTGTACACAAACAGTATGAAGCCTGTCTTGAAGCCACTGTAGAAGATGAGAGGGCTTCTGTGATCATTGAGGAGAAGGGTGGTTAGTGGGCTCATTTCCCCTATTTGCATGATTGTCTATAGATACTATTAATTGTTTAATTTACTTCTATATCTTTCTTGGGATCAGATTCGGCTAGAGTTAGCTTTGGATATCCCCTGAAAACAATATCCACTGGATATCCACTTCATCACTGAATACTTCAGTTCCAGAATTAACTTACAGGAATTCTGCATATAAGAAAAAATGTCGTTTTGTTTCTTACATCTCATCTATAATATTCAGCTTTATTCTGCTTGATATGCACTTACAAAGCAATTCTACTATGGTATCAATATTGTCCTTTAAGAAGATCATTAGTGGTCTGTGCAGTCCTTAATGTGTTTACTCTTTAGGAGATTAGTTTTTTTTTTTTGTCGTAGATTTTAATTAAAGTTTAACAAATGGCGTTGCTTATGCTGAGTCAGAAATGTCTTACACAATTCCCTCTGGGATGTGAGAAGTATTCAGGAGTGTCCACAGATGTCATGAGGTCAGTATGGTAACTATCAAATGGCAATGTTGTGGGAGATGCTGACACAAGGGCATCTTTCTAGTTCATTATCAGTTAGACTAAAAGTAACTTTGGATTTCTTACATTCAGCATAATTCTAGTGTGGTTTTTTAGCTCTCTTTGTAAGCTAAAGTTTTGATTTCTATTCTGATGTCAGTTCATGGGCAGTTGGATGTCAAACCTGGGTGAAAAGCACAATGATATGATTGATGGCTGTGCACTGCCTATATCAGAAGGTAAGATATATGTATTAATAACAGGGCAAATCAAGTTTTGTGCCACATATTTCTATAAAGGAAAAACAGAAACCTAGGTGCCTAAGGTTACTTATGATGTAGGGAGCCATTATTTTTTTCCTGATTTCTCCTCACTGCTAGTCCAATTCTTCCAGGGGCATTTACTTTGTGTTGGATTTTTTTTCTTTGTACCTGTACATTAAGCTGTCTCCTTTACCTTTATCTCTTTGCTCCTTTGCTTCCTTCCTCCTCCCTGTGGGAACTGGAGGATAGCTTAAGGTCCTTCTTTTGCCTTCATTCTTATCGTTTACCTAATACCACTTTGAACATTGAAATTCCCTTTCTCAAGCCTGCTGAATGCTTTCCCTTCAACATTTTAAGTAACTCCTGATATTTCACCCCATACACAAAGTCTTCTGGCTTGATCAGAGGCAGGCATAGATTTTTCTTGGTAATCAACGTTAGCACAAACACTCAATTTCTTCCCCTGATTTCCTGACAGGTAGGTTCAATAAATTTGAGACATACATTTTGAGTTCTGCACACATAAGTGAAGGTAGAATTTGTTTTTCAAACTCTGACAGAGAGGGCTGTAATAGGTTATGGTACAGCAGGTCAGTGCTTGGATAGCTAGGCATATTGTAACTAGGTTCCAGTCCATCATGCTCAGTGCTTGCATAGCACTGTTATGCTTGAAGTGCACCATGAAGAAACCAAACAGAACCTCTATCTCTGAGGACACAAGGAGGAGAGCCACAAGGAGGAGAGCAGTGTAGAGGGAAGAGAATGTCACTAAAGAAAAAGACCAGTACATAGAGAGGCAGGAAAGTGTGGTAAGGTGTGTAGGTTTGGGCCATACTACATCAGGGCCCCTACATTCCACAGCAAAGAAGCAGGATACAAACAAGATGTGATATGTAAAGTGCCTAATACAGGCTGGATTTATACACAGAAGGTGATAAAATATGCTGTTGTTACTGAAACTATGATTTATTTCAATAACTTAGAAATCAGAAGCCATTGGAGTTTTTAGAACAGCAAATGAATAGATGCCACAAACAGAAAAAATAATAATTCTGCTACCACTTTGGACTGTGGACTGGAAGGAGAGGGGGCATTGGTTGGCAAATAGAACTACAACACACAGGATGCAATTAGGTTCTGATGACAAGGGTGTGGACATTAACCCTTCTGTAGATCAGGTTCCTCACCAGTTAATATCCAGATTCTATAATCAAATTATTTGGTTGACATGAGAATAAATGAGCTATGGTTTCCAAAACTCTTTCAGCTGTTTTTGCATTGGTGATCTATGTGTAAAGTAGAATTTAATGATAGCGATTGCTTGCTCTATCTTCTGCCTATGGTTGAATCCGGGACTGTGATAACTGGACATGCACAGAACCTGTGCCATATCATTTGCAGGCAGTGTGCTCAGTATCATTAGACTGATGACTCCTGTCCTTTGAGGTAAAAATATCACAGAATCCCCCAGTTGTTCCTGGTGTAAGGTAGTAAGGCCTCCTTGTGCATGCCATGCTGTAGTCTTTGTTCTACATCAGAAGTTCTACCCTTTTAGACATGTGTACATAAAATATGACTTCACTGTTGTGTCAATGATTATCTTGGAAGTCATGTTTTTGCAAGGAAGAGATGTGTTATACTATATGTTAGATGTACATCATAAGCCACACTGTAGTTTTGTCAAGCACACTGAGGTATGTGGTCAAGTTAAATAAAGCACATGTTCTAAGTGAAATGTGCTCAATTTGTACTACAAATGATTTCTTTTTACCTGGTCTCCTTTTCTGGTTCTTAAATGAAAGTTAGTTGCTGATAGAGGATAAAATATTGGTCAAAACTGTCTGAGGACTTAACGAAGTTCACTTGGCCTGAAGATCTTTCTCGCAACTCCTTCAGCTCCTGTCACTGTTCAAGTGTTCTGATATAGCATTGCAAACCCTTGGTATTATGGGCACTTCTAATTGGATAACTCTGTGAGAGGGACTGACTGTTCTTTCATAATAAGATGCTAGCTACAGTGCTGGCCTTGATTTACTTGCTGCCAATATAACTTTTTCACCAGTATGACATCTAAAATATCTCCAGGCATTGCCAGTAGCCCCCAGGGATGAGAAATGTTGGCAAATCATTTCCAGCTGAGAATTATTGGTCTAAAATATGGCTAGGAGATGCTAAAAAGATGGAATTTTCTTGAGTTTTCTGTTCAGTTATCAGTTGGTTCATGATTTATCTCAACAACACCAGTGTTTTATATTTGTTGTTGTTTTGTTTGTTTGTTTTTAACTTTCTGACCAAAATGTAGTTTTTACTAAATTATATACTAGCTTATTAATCTGGAAAGTTTCTGCCAAATAAAAGCCAATTAGCAACCTGACAGTGAGGCATCTTTCTTTATTTCTACATCCAATTATGTGAATCTTGTGCTATAAAACAAAAACAAAAACATAAAACAACAGCAACAACAGACAAAAACCTCTTTTAGCCCTGATTGAAGATTACTTGCATTCCAAGTATATTTATGTCAAGTACTAAAGTGGCATTCAAGTTAATGTTTCTGGATGGTGAATGCATGAAAAAAAATGGACCTCACTGTAGATGCTCTTAGTGTAAAGGAATTACCTCACCATTACTTTCAAAATTGAACTGACTCTTAAAGAAATTTGAAAAATGTACAGTTATGCACACTTTCTCAGGTCAGATCAACATTGGACATTGCCGCTACTTTAATTTCTATCAAAAAGAAGAAACTATTAGGTCTATAATTAAAATAACATTAGATGTGAATCTGTGAGGTTTGCAGCGTCTACTTTCTTTTATAAGAGGATGTGACCAGTGACTATGAAAGGGTGTGACAAGCTGTTCCCTCACCTTTATGGGGCTGTGTTAGCTCATCACTGGACCTTTCTCCTTTGAGATGGCCCAAGGTGTGTTACCATTATGTTTAGCATTCATAAGGGTTCTTTCTTGGCTTCATATGGTTTATTATTTGAAAGTCTCAAAGAATAAATCACATCTGTATTGCAAATTTTCAACAACCTCATTTAAGGATAAAATACTATAATTTTTCAATAAGTACTCAATATTTTATTGAGAATATGTACTACTAATATGTACTAACCCTTGTTTCATTAAACATTTTGTGGGGGAATGTCACTGTAGATGAAAGTTTCTGTCCTATCCTGTCCCTCTCCTGCCCATTCTCATAGCCTTTTCATCCCAAATAAGCACACGGAGGCTTATATTAATTATAAACTGTTTGGCCAATGGCTCAGGCTTCTTATTGGCTAGCTCTCTCTTAATTAGCAACCAATTTCTATTAATCTGTGTATCTCCACATAGTCTTGGCTTACTGGTGATGTCCAGATCTCTTGCTGCTTCTTCAGCTACATGATGTCTCCCTCCCATCATTCTTCTTGCCAGAATTCTCCTGGTCTAGTAGCCCAACCTATACTTCCTGCCTGGCTACATCCTGCCTGTCCATTGGCCGAAACAGCTTTACTCATCAACCAATAAGAGAAACATATATTCACAGCATACAGAGGGACATCCTTCATAGCAGTTCCCCAATTACTTCATAAACATAACCAAAAATTATGCCTTACATTTATTTTTGCTTCCCCAGTTTTAGAGAAAAAAATCTGGAGTCACTTGGAAAATCTAGATTGTCTTTCTGAATTAATTTATGTAGATTGTTTGAGCATTCAAGGACCCATAGTAAATTCCTTCTAAAAATCAAGAAAGAGAAGAGGCACATTTTGTCCAAAGAAATAATTAATGATTACATGAACGTTGCGCTTATTCTCATGGTGTGAAGAAGCTGTTTTTATAACATGGGTCATATGTGGTAAGTTTTAAACACCAGTTGTATGAGCCACATATGTGATATTCCTCCCAGATATAAGTCTGTTTTTCCATTTTATGATGCATGAGTGAAGTATATCTATAGGAATTTTTATGAGCATTTTTGAAGAGGGCCTGAGTCTAACAGCTAGCATGTCTTAGAAAGTCAAGAATGTGGGACCAAGAGAAAAAGGTGAAATGAAGATTTCAACAAGGACATACACACCAATTAGAGAGATAGAATATCACTACTAAAATATGGTGATAGTGGATTTTGTCATCTTTGTCTCAACAGTTCCAGCAGCACCAAGAGTGTAGATAGCCCTCAGAGAATGAATACATGAACAATACAGAAGAAAGTGTGTTCTCTGTGCATGGGATTTTGACTGATATGGGTGAGCATGTTGGAAACATAAGCAGTATGTTCCTATTTGCATGTGAATCACATGAATAATCTTAATTTTAGCTTCTCATTGGCATTAGTCTGATCACTGAGAAAAATGGAAGCATCTCGTGACTTAATGTTCCACCACTGGCCTTACAATTTATTTTTGTTTCATTGAATCCATAGTCAATACGCACTGATCTTTAAATATAAAATAATAAACAAACCAAGGAGTTGTATTGTATTTTCATAAACACACATTCATAGTTTATTTGTACTCTCTTAACAATTCTATCAAATGGACTTTTATTTTCTTCCATTAATAAGTGAAGGAACAAATGTGAAACACCCAGACCTTTACAGCAAGGCTTCTTCAGGCAAATATGCTCTAGACCCAGGCTTTATTTCCAAGCTTCTTATGGTTATTTTATGTTTAGCATTAATAACTTGGAGTGGGTGTACTAAAAGATTCTTTGTGCAGTCTGTATAGTAAAACTGAGGGTCAGATAAAGCATAAAACAGAGCACAAGTGTTCATCACGTAGTGGCTCAGTCATGCATGGTGGTCAAGAATTACATAGTGTGTCATAGCTTTTAGGACTTAAAGCCATGGTGTGAAGTAAAATAAGCTGTGATCTGAAATGTGGAAGTGCTTGGGAGGACATTTCACTGGTTCCTATTTTTTCTTTTTATGAGTTGCAAATGCCTCATTTTGGGACCTAGTTGGAAATAGAAAATTCACTCTACATCCATTGACTATAGAGATGCCAAGCCATGAATTCCATATCCCAACTGAGAAAGGTAAAGAAAGATCTTATGAGATGAGGGCTATAGGCAGCAAGTGGAGAATGATAAATACAAATGATCATACTGAGGACTGTACATTTAACTTCTACCCAACACCTGCATTTGTGCCAGCAATTTTGTTTCTGTCCATGTAATTCTCTCCAGATAGGTAATGTAAACTTGGCATTCTAAGCTGTCATTCTTTGTCCATGGTTTGATCCTATAGACTGTTGCCTCTCCATATAAACAAAGACACAATCTAACAGTAACTGTAATACGTTCTGAGATCATTGAGAAAAGGCAACAGAAGTGCTATGAGTGAACCAGGAGCCACTGGCCATCCGTTTGCACTGGCGGCAATGTTACTCTCACCAGCTTAGTGTTTCCCACAAGCACTTGGGTTCTTGGTGCTCAGACTGCTTGAGAACAAACTGTGCTGTGTGCCAACCATTCTAACCCCACAGCTGCTCAGAGCCTCAGCAAACCTCAGTGGATAGAACCATTTTTAGCTTGTCCAGTGCCTTTTGTCAGTGATGGAGTACTTCAGACTCTGGAGTTCACTGCACAGTGGCAGCTCCCAGTAGACAAAAGCCAATTCCATCTACAAACTCTGTTGACATGTGAGAGAAATCCTCTCAGCCAAGACCTGGGGTGACCTGAAACAAAGTCACCTTCAAGGATGTGGCCATGCTGAGACATAATAAACACCAAAATACAATATTCTCAGAAACACTGAAATAAAGCATATACAGGGATTGCTAGCAGGGAGCTTTACAAGGAAAGTGGCCACACTATGCAAGTGTGCAGCCTCCCAAGTGCTGGGCAGGTATATACCATCACTCCTGGCTTGGGATGTATTTTTCAATTCCAGGAAGCTGATTTTGTGACCTAAAATGTATCTCTAGCTCTCTTTCTCACTGATCACATACAAAAGATGTTGCTAGCAAATTTGGTGTCATTGGGGGTAGTTATAGATATCATAGAAAATATCAACTCAGCACTCCTTCAAATACAGTAAGATTGTACTAAATGTTCTGGAATATATAATGACAATCATTAATCTAAAACTTCTAGAAAGACTTCAACTAAACCACCAGTACAGGTTGTGTTCTTCCAAGGAGGCAGAAGTTTCATAGAAATATTATAACTGTTATTAAGGCTTTTTATTTTTTACAAAATAGCAATTAGCTTGTCTCAGTTTATACATATCAGACCCAGTAATTAAGAAATGCAAGCTGTGTAAGTCCTGGATGAAGGAATGACTAAGAAGAACTGTGTGGTTCAGATGGGACAAATCAGTCTAGAGAAGGTTGTGAAGCCGCCAACATTAGAGGTTATCGTAGCAGAGATGCATCTATCAATCATCTGTCATCTATCTATATATCTGTCTATCAATCATCTATCTATCTCCTATCTATGTATCATCCATCTATACCTATCATCTATCTATCTATCTATCTATCTATCTATCTATCTATCTATCTATCTATCTATCTATCTATGTATCTATCTATCTATCATCTATCTATGTCTATCATCTATCATCTATCACCTATCAACTATTTTTTATCATATATCTATCAATAACTGACTATAAGAATGAAAATGATTACCAGAAAGGAATGATGACTTTTGGATGACTTAAAAAGAAACCGCAGAAAAGATAAACAGTTAGGATCATCAAGTACCTTCTGTTCAAGTGATGCCCGATAAACTATTTCATGTAAATGACATGATAATGGGCAAGTTTAGTTTTTTTTGTGAAAGGGTTCTAGATAACATCTTTCAGATACAGGAAGAAGCTATATCAAGGTTGTGCTGGAATTCTTATGGTAGAATGATGATGGTCTATCATGGTCTGCCCTCTAGCCACCTTGTCTAGCAAGTCTGAAGCTGGGGTTAACATAGAAGCCCACATGGTACCAGGTTTGCCTGATTACAGTAGAGGTCATTGGTCTGTTGGTTGGCAGAGAAGATGGTTGGAGGAGACTTAGGGGGGTGGAAGTGTGTGAATGCTAACAGAAGGAAGCAAGGAAAAATCATTGAACTTCCTAAGAATGCAGGATCAGATGAGTGAATTAGCATGTGGCAATTGTTCTCCACATTGTCCTGATTCTTACCTAGTTCTCATATGTAAAGTCGAGCAATTTCTAGTTGCCAATTTCAGATGTGGAATATTTTAGCAGGGTTAATCTATGTCATTTGCAAGTGCCCTCAATCAGTGATGAAATGATTGAACGAATAAACCCTTTTTCTTCAACTCAGAACACCTCCTGGCTGACATATTCTGGACTTCTGTTGATAATATTTGTAAGCCAAAGAAAACACTGTCTGTCTTACAGCTCTGTAATTTATTAAGTGGCATGCATATCTCCCAAGAAAAAAAGCTAAAATATGTGGACTGTCTACAGGCTAACTTGAACTTGCAATACATTATTTCCTTGTATTCAGTTGCAGAATGTAATTTTAAACTATCCTTAGATTCAGATAGAATTTTCACTGCTGTTTAGAAGCACAAGGGCTGTTTGAATATTTCCATTTATTTATAGCTTTCCATAGGTGGTAAATAAAGTGCATCTTAATATCAAGAGAATTCTGAGGTAAAAATGGTGATAGTATCCAAAATTGTGTCTCACAATTCCAATCCAAATAAAAAGTAGCCTTATATTGTAGAGCATAAATGAAGTTCAACAAATGTAAAACTAGACATAGAAATATGGAAATTATACATATGCATATATTAATTTATTATGTATTTTATATAACACATATGTATATATGGTGTGTTAGTCAGCTTACCATGCCTGACAAATTATTTTATAAAATAAGCTTATAGGAGGAAATTCATTTTGGCTCCTAGATTTTGAGGTTTCCATCCACAGACAGTTGGCTCAGTTGCTGTTTGGTTTAATGAGAACATAATGACAGGGAGTATATGCTTGGGCAAATGTACTTACTTCATAGTATTCAGGGTGCAAAGAAATAGAGGGAAGAGATTTGGCTTGAGGAACCCCCAAATGCTTATCAAATTGTCTCCAGTTTCCTTGCTTCTTTCTATTAGAACCATTCCCTAAAGTTTCCATTACTTCCCAGTGGCATCATATGCTGGCAACCAGCACATATGGACCTTTGGGGGACATTAACTATCCTAACTGTAACATGTGGCCATATTCAACAATGCAGAAATTGGTCACTAATGTATTACTGGTAGCATACCAAATGAATTAAAGTCAGGAGATAAACAAAACAAAACAAAACAAAAAAAAGCTTTCAGTTTACCTAATTTGTTAATTCTAGTGATGGTTGGCATAAAACTTGTAGGAAACACTCGAAGAAGATGGGTGATTTGGTTATAGGAAATAATCAGTTTCAAAGCAAACTATTCACATGTCCAAATAGCGTAAGCCTCACACCATTTATTCTTTCACAATCTCCTATTCCTGTCCCTTGAAGTGAGGCTAGGAAGGAAGTTACATGAAAATTTGTAAAGAATTTTTCCTATGTACTTATGTTTATGAATATATCTACATCTCTACCATTGCAGTCTTAAAATCCTAGATGTCTAAGACTATTTCTTTATTATCTGTTTCATTGTTGTAGTTTTGAGGTATAAGCATGCCAGTTTGTATTTATTGTTTCTGTTTTGTACCTTTTCCATTTAGTTCATATTCAATTACTCCGAAACCTTTTACTTAAACCCACAAATTTATTGCTATTCTCTAAAGTTAAGTCTTCTCAGTTTCCAGTCCCCACAACCGTAGTGAGCATGGCTCTGCTCTCTGTCTGCCATGGATTCTCCACAGTCCTCACTACTGTGGTGAGCATGGCTCTGTCCTCTGCCTGCCATGAGCTCTCACTGTATGTTCATTTTTGACACATCACTGACTTATTCCTTGGCCATGCCTTCCCTGATTACTTCTATTACTTGGCCCTTGAATGTTGAAGATGTAATACTCTGTGTGGGTCCTCCTACTTGGTAACATCCTGTGTCTTGTATTCTTTCTTGTGACAGGTGGGTCATGACTTAGTTCCCATCCCCAGTGCTCACTTTTACTCATGTTCATTCACTTAACAAATATGACAACATTTTTTATGGCTGTCTCTAACATGCCAAGCAAAAATTATCACTTCCAAAGAATGTAGGATGTGCTCAGTGATTAATTTCAATGATTAGACATTAATAAAAGAAGCACGCACATAAATATAAAAGTCGGTCTGCGGCCAGTATCACAGAGCAGAGGTATGTTGTGATAAGAGCTCATAGATCTTCTTATTGGGACAGACAGCAAATGTTTATGAGGAAGTTCATGTTGTTTTCATCTGTTATTTGGATGACCTGTATGTGATTTTATTTTTTATTTTTTTTAAGATTTTATTTATTTATTATATATACAACATTCTGCTTCCATGTATATCTGCACACCAGAAGAAGGCACCAGATCTCATAACAGATGGTTGTGAGGCACCATATGGTTGCTGGGAATTGAACTCAGGACTTCTGGAAGAACAGCCAGTGCTCTTTAACCTCTGAGCCATCTCTCCAGCCCCACATGATTCTATTTGCAAATAACTTGGGTCATGTTTGAAATGAAACTGACATTTCCTGATGGCCAATGTACCCAGGAATTTTAGATGGGTGAAATTTCAGCATTCCATCCCTCCTATAGCTCATCAAACAAATGCTGCATTTTGTTCTTACTGATGCTCTTAGTGTAATTATGTTTGTATACACATATTGTCTGTTTGTTTAAGAATAGTGACAAGAAGACAAGCCTGTATTTTCAGTACAGATTCCCCAAGTATTTTTAGTTCCTTGATGGCTGAATCTTTGTATTTAGAACCTGAAGTCACATAAGGCACACTGTCAGCATGCAAGAAAAGCAATATTTCTTTATACTGGTTAGGTTGTATAAATTAAATTGATGATAGATCTTGAAGAAAGGTGAAGAAGAATTTCCTTTTATAAAACTGTCAGTGGCAAATACCCTTATGGAGTTTAGTTTAGGTGATTTAAAGGGTATTGCATTTTTGTAATTTCAAGTACAAAACCATGCTGCTATGTGTGACTGTTTATGAACATGTAGTGATAAACTTGTCTTAACATTTCAGTTCACTGGTAGTTTTACAAAGTTCTTTGAAATTAGTCAGTATTCAAGGTCATAGAGATCTGTTGAATTACTGATGAGCACAGTATGGAAGATGTTGAAGGTTATGGGGTTTTGTTGCATTTCTGAAGAGGACAAAATGGAATACCTTGGCACATTTCAAGCAAATTTACTAGCAAGATCCTCATTTCCCTAATTTACTCATGGAAAAATATTCGGGGGAAGGAAAATAGTCATTAGTAAGTGCCAAGCTGTTGGATTCGAGACAGCCCACTGTTGACTTGTTGAAGTCTTCTTATCATCCACATGGTTGTGTTGCTATATGGGACATAGACCTTGACTTTGAGAAGTCTTCAAATGGGATGTTAAGATAAGACTGAATACTGAGACACAATTATCCAGGTCTCCCTTCTTGTGCACAAACATTTGTAATCTGATGTTTTCTTTCTCTTTGGTATTGACTCTGCTCTTAGGTAGAAGGTACCTAGTTTGAGCACTAAGTCTTTAGTGCAAAGTAATGTGGAAAAAAAAAAACAGAAAAAGCAATTCAACCTTGAAAATCTGTAGGTGGTGAAGCAAGTTTCATAGGGAAAACTGAGATGCCTGTTACTGAATTTGAGTATGTTCTCTAGCCTAAGTTGGGTTTAATATCTAGACAAAGTACTATTTTATTATATTGTTAAAATCCTTTCCCATGTTTTTCCCTGTTGGGATGTTCAGTTAAGAAAGCTTTAAGATCACACTTAGCTCTTGGTGGTGGTGAGATGCTTGGTTGAAAACCATATTCCTGCTAGCATCTGGTCTACCCAGTTTCATTGGTAGACATTATTTTCTTTATCAGTTTACAAGATGTGAAGGGAGCAAATCTTGACACTAAATATCCATGAAAACTTGTCTATTGAGTAGCTTAAATATAGCAAGCATGGGTGTCCCTTAAGCATTTGAATGACTATTGATAAGCTTCCCAATTTCCAAATCAGTCTTCAGGAGCAAAAGAGGAGAACTTATTTAGAAGATGAGAAAACATCTGCCGTTGAAGTGGCAAACAGTGAGACTGGAAACAAATCCTCAGTTTGTTGGTATCAAAACTCCAAGCACAAGAAATCATTTTTTATCAGTTGAGGATGCAACAGCTTCCTGCATTCTCTACCTAACACCAGCCCCACTGAGAGCCATGCCTTTTCTTCCTAACTCTTCATCAGAAAACCAACAGAAAAGGCAAAAAAAGGCTAGAAGAAGAAAAGACAAAATTTATCTAGCAAGTTAATTAAATAAAGCTGATATACTATTACATGGATTTATATTGTTTTACCTTCTTACCTTTTTTTTTCAACCACTATATTTACATGAATTAAAAGAACTACTTTTATATGAGTTGGGTGGAATACTTAACTCAGGTTATAATGTTGGTTAAAAATAAATAACTACAGCCTACAAAATAAATTATAAAAAAAATCACAAGGAAGTTTTTAGAGGAAGGCATGTGAAGCCCCATTACCAAGGGCAAAGCTTAGCTTACAGACACGCTGACCTATTGCATAGTGTTTTGCTGCATTAAGTGGACTAAGTGAGAGGAAACAGTGTTTGTAGTTTTCAATGTGAGATACTTCCTGCTCCTTTGATTGTGAAAACTCAAATGAAGTGATGGTCCATGTGTAATTTTACTCATTTTTTTCCAATGTTGTTGCTACAGATTTTAGCTGGAGATGTGAGCCGAGTGCGGCATGTTAGGTTAGGGATCTGTCTGGTGGCCTCATGGGACACTTTCTGGGGCAAGTCATGGATCTCTAATCAGATAGGGACACCTAGCAGTGAAGCTGATTTTGAACATATGCTGTGCAGTTGGATTGTATAAAAATTAATGTCAGATGGTGGTCAGCCTGGCGCCAGCATTGGGAGGCTGGCCCTCAGAAGTCTTGAAACTGGGGATACAGTGAAGTCATCATTTAGATGTCTAGGGCAAGGGAGGCAGCTGTGTGTTGGGGTGAGTAAAGCTGCTGAGGTGGTTGAGGGACTGGGAAAGACAAAATGAAGGAAGCTGTTAGTTGTCAAAGTATCAACTCTTGGTATATGTGAGAAAGGAAAGCTAATGGCTGCCTCTAGATTATTCAGTATTTTTTAAATAACAGAACTATTGACTATGGGATTATTAGTACTGCAGGATTCTGAATGGCTTCTGAATCTCAGAGCAAGCCTAAATGGTGTTTGATGAAATGATTATTTTTTCTAACTAATTGGAAATTGGCTACGTATTTCTGTTAGATATAATTGAGCCTCATAGTTGACTAATCTATAAAACCTCATGTTCATCTTAGAAACAAAAACTCCCCACAGTCCTTAAAACACACGTATTTATTTTTGTTTACATATATTTACACATGAGGGAGATTCCTGCAGGTGTCATGGCAGGCAGGAATATGAACTGAAGAGGTGAGAATGAAAACTCGGTTCAAACTGACTACATCAACCTGGTTCAAACTTCTGGGAGTCTGGTGCCAGGCAGTTTATTGTCAATATATTTAAACACAATGTAATTTTGAAAAAAAATAGTTCCTGGTGTACTACAACCTCTGATGTACAAGGAAGCACAATTACATGGAAATTCAACTCAGGGTACATGTCATATCTGCCAGGAAGATGGGTTCTGGAGATAGGGTACCTGTATTAGCTTGTGGACCTAGGAGAGCATCTGGCCTGGTCTTAGTCATACAGATAGTGTAGAGGGCTGGGGTTATTAATCACCTTTGGTTCTGGTTGTGGGAGCTTGGGAGAACCTCTGGCTGTAGAGGCAATGTAAGGGTCATTTAGATTACTAGCCACCTCCAGTCCTGGTTGATAAGGCCTGACCCATTAGATCACTCACCTTTCTGGGTGAAAGAACAGGTTTTTCATCTTTTCCATGGAAAAGACAACCCTGCTTGCTTAATATTCCTGGTTTAACTGGAGATCTGTGGGTACAAGAAACTTTATGCTCCCAACACACACACACACACACACACACACACACACACACACACACACACACACACGCAGTCCTTGGGATAGAATCTGGAGTTTTGTGCACACCAGATATTTATTATTGAGCCACATCCCCAGTCTACATCTCAGCTTTCCTTTTACACTAAGGTTGTGATTTGAATTGTGTTAACATACTGGAGTTTTCAGAAGTGACATCCATTTATGTTTAAATTAGTGAAATCCTAACATAGTTCCATGAAAAGTAAATATTAGAATATTCCATCAATGGCTTGTCAGTTTCTTCTTAGTTTTTTATTTTATGACAGACAGACTGAAGCTTTGATCTAGTAAATATTCAGCTGCCACTCTTTTGTTCCTTTATTCATTCCTTCATTATGGGGGAAATCCCAGGAAACATACGATAATGGTCTATGTAAGCCTAAGGGTGACACTGAGTAGTTTAATTAGGAAAAAGGGAAAGTAAAAGTTAAAGTTCTGGAGTGTAAAAGATGTTCATATGTCCCTTTTAAATACTTGAAAATCATTTTTGCCTTTTGGACATCCGAAAGTCCTTTAAAGAATTCTTGTCAAGACTACATATGAATTTGATGAGAAGTTGAGTATATGCATGTGTGCGCATGCAAGCATATGAATGTGTGCAATTGTTTTTGTGAGGCAATGCCTCTGACTATGAAAATACAACAATAATTTCTAATTCTTATTCTTCTGAATTTCATCTTTCTTAGATAATTCTACTGCCAATTACAAGCATCTTTGCTTAACATTTTATTTTTCCTCAGCCTGGGGAAGTCACACTTGAGTTTTGCACGAATAATTTCCTAGGGTCTAGGGATGTCTAGATGACCTATACAGGTGACTATAGATACTGGCGTTTGAGTCATAGAGCACATACTACTCAAGGTATAATGAAATTCTTAGGACTCAGGTCTTTGCAATTTTCAAACTATGATAGCAGCGCTTATAGCTGCCTTTCTTTAAAAAGCACAAGTGGTTTATGGCTTTCACTGATCATTTTCAATTCATAAAAAGATCAAGTCTTTGGGGGCCTAGATGTCTTCTTTTCCAGCATTCACACATCCCAGAGAGCTGAACCAGACCACATCATATGGCCACTTCAAAGCTGCAGTTAGAGCAGCCCTCAGTGAGAAAAAAAAAACTTCATATGGAAACAAAACCAAATACTTAAAACTTCATCTGTGTACAGATATCAAGATGAGCAGATCTGAGTGACAGATCCATAACCTGAAGCTATGACCACAAGCATATCATGAATCAAAATCTAGATGTTAGATTTCATCTTGAGTCTTGTTTGTGATTCACCTTTTGTTATGGAGTTTTTTAATTCATAGGGATAATCTATACCAGAGTTTATATGATAATTTGAGAAACAATGATAGACCTATGACTATGAACACAACAGTCTCCTTGGTCATGTTATATAGGTCTAGATACCCATTTTCATTTTTAAATAGTCTCTTATCACCAGTAGGACTATAGGCACCATTTTGTTATCTAGTAATAATGTAGAAATAACATGGGATATATTTCATAGAGTTACTGTAAGAATTAAGTGCATGTGTACATACATGTGTACATGCGTGCAAGCATGCACACACACACACACACACACACACACACACACACACACACACACACACGTAGAGTCATCTCTTACTCTATATGAAGTGTTGATTCAAGGACACAACTACACATGCTAAAATGTGCCAGTGTGTGTGTGTGTGTGTGAATTTTATTCTATGGGTACCATCCATTACTATCATTTATTCAGTTGCTCAAACTGTCCCATATTTGGCCAGTAGGAGTCACCTCATGCTATTCCTATGTTCTTTTATATTACCCCACAGTTCTTGAATGTTACTTTGCTTTCTGATACTTTCTGCCCAAGTCCTGGAATCAACCTTTATTCAGGGAGCACTGGTTCTATGAAGAAGTGAGGAACATTTAGAAACCAAGGTGTTGACAGGCAGTGGTAGAGCACACATTTAATCCTAGCACTCAGGAAGCAGAGGCAGGCCAGAGCTACACAGAGAAACCCTGTGATGGAGAATGTGTGAATGTTTCTACCTTGTCCTCCCTCCAAACAAAAAGGAAAGAAAAGAAACCAAGGTGTGTACACGTAGCTAGCAGCAGTAATTCAATCCTCTAGGCCATCTAGAAGCACAAATAAACATGCCTGATTTTGTTTCTGTATCTACTACAAACTGAATTCACACATCTCCAATTCCAAACTCAAACCACAGTATACAGTCTAATTTCCCTAAGAAACTCAGCTTCCTAGTGTGGTCATGTTATGTTTATTTGCTCAGTGAGGAAGAACAAAGAAAGGAATTTCAGAATTGCTAACCAATAAGGCAGCACAAGGTCAAACATATTGACCAGAACTCACTATTATAAATGGTCTTGAAGAAAATTTAATAATAATAATGATTTGTATACACAGCTTAGGCGAACAGTTCATGAGTTTAGACAAGTGTCTGTATGCATGGAATTCATGTCCCATCAAAATATAAGGCATTTCCACCATCTTAGATGATTCAAGTTAATACTTCGTAGCAGGTGTCATTGTTGTAATTTAAGAAAAGTGGCACTCAAGAGAAAGATGCCATGTGACAGAGTTCAACCAGAAGGATTTTTATTAGGGAAAAGGGTCATAAATATGGGAAAGAGTTGGGGTCAGCCTTTAGAGACAGGAGCAGCAGGAGAGAGGAAGGAGGAGGGGAGACAGAGAGAGAAGAACAGAGAGAGGGAAAGAAAGAGAGAAGGATGGGAGGTGGGCAGGGCCCTTTTAAAAGGGAACAGTGAATATGCACAGGTGGTGCTCTTAGTGGCTGCAGCTGAGGGCATATCCTGTCAGAACCCCAAGGACAGGCCAGCACAGATGCCTGAATGGTAACAATCATGATGGATGGAGCCTACTTAGTCAATGCTGTGTGTGAGTGTGATCACACAGTGACTCTTTTGGATTTGGCCTCTGTCACTCATGCCATGGACTCATCTATATATACATTTGCAGTTTTCTTTATTGTCACCACTCTCAGGCTTTATAGACTGTTTTGTGTGTGTTCCTATGTCATTTGTGTGTTCCTATGTCATTTGAGTTACTCACAGTTTAGGACTAACATAAGACAATATATGTGAACATTGGTGTACAGAGCTTCCTGTGAACATGTGGATTCCACTTCCCTATTAAGAATCTAGAATTGGAATTTCTAGATATAAGGAGGAGAATGTTCAATTTTATGTGACATTCTAAACCTTTTGTTGATGTATTCATAGCATTCACACCCCTACCACACCGCAGGAAACTTCTGGTTAGTCTAGATCACCACCAACCACTTGGTACCATCAGCCTTTGTAAATGTTTCCCATGCTAATGTATGTGCAGTGACATCTTATGGTGGTTTAAATATCTATTTATTTGATATTGGTGATGCTGGGAACATTTTCATGTGGTCCTTGAAGCTTTGTATATCCTGCATTGGAAAGTACTTTGAAATCATCTGGTCCAGTTAGGATTGTTGTATTTTTATCACTGAGTTGTAGGAGGGCTTTATCATGACTAGACATCTTCTGGTTGTTACACGTAAAGATTTCCTGACCTCTGGCTAACACATGCTCTGTCTTAAGGAAGTTTAGAACAAACAGAAAATGTTTAAAGTCTACTTTATAATTTCATACTGTTGCATTCTTTACCATTAAGTCACTGCCTGTCCAAGATCTCAAATTTATTTGCCTTTATTTTCTTTTATAGGGTTTGGGCTTCCTATTTTGGTTTAAGTTCTATCTTGAGAGAACTTTTTGCATACATATAAAATACTGTAGTATATGATTTAAGCCTCTATCATTGTTATTTTAAAGATAAAATTTCTCAGAGATATTTTGGTGTTTCTTTTCACTATAAAAAGATTCACTTATGCAGCAATTTATTAATAGCAGCTCACACTGGATCAAGTAAAAGAAAAGCCACTTGTTCAGTTTACCAGGCAGGAGCCATATCTGAGAAGTACAGTGAAGATGGTCAAGGCCAGACCTGAGGAACCAGAGCCAGGTTCTGTTTTCCAAAGACCACTCTCTGCCATTTCCTGAATGCTGTCAGCTTCCATGTTCTTCTTCCAGTGTCTCTGTCTCCTCCATTAAAAATGCTCTTGATGACACGCATATGTCACATGTGCATTCTCTAGGCCTGGGCTGGCATAGTTTCTATAGAGATAGGGACCTCTGAGTACAAATGCAGGCCTGTGTATGTACTCTTCTGTTTGATCAGGCTCAATCAGAAGAAAAAAGTCATGTGGGAAACAGTAGCCCCTAAGGAGTGGCTCTGGACATCCCAAATACATGCCTACTTTGTAAAAACTCCATTTTTTAACGTATAGGACTTCTTTTTCTTTTGAATGAAAGCAAATTGAATATATCTCGTTATAGTAAAGCTAGCTAGCTACCAAAAATAAGGCATGAACTAACTGAAGAATTAAAATGTGTTCAAGTTACGAGAGTAATTAGATTGCACTAAATATCACAATTTGACAAATCACAGCCCATTCTGACAGGAATAATCTTGAGAAAGTAAAATAGAAGGTGGGTAATTTTTTTCTCTCTCTCTACTTTGACATCGTCTCCCTAGCTTGTCCAAATTCTAATGAAAAAGTTGTCTTGTCAGTACTTGAGCATGATAAACCACTGTGCGAGTAATTGAGGTTCAGTGATTAGGTTTAGATTTATATACTTAGGGAGTCTAATAATTTTCCTGGCCCCATAGAGCAAGCCCGGTGGCATTCAGCCCACAGGATTAATTGACAAAGAGGAAGTAACCCTTATTGGAAATCATTAAGCACCCCAGGCTTTCATGTGAAGGGTAAACCTGAAAGTTCACTGGAGACAAATGACTATCTCAGTCAAGTTGTGCACTTGTCTGAGCAACTTTGAAGTATGGTTAAATAAAAGGCTAGCTTCGAAGAGAGCCTTGAGATGGTAAAGTAGTCGATAACATTTGATTTTCCCAGGTTGGACCCTCTGAAGGAACCTAATATTAACGCAGTGTTTTGTGAAGGCTTTTGTGTAAGCTTAAGAATATGCCCACAGAGGAACAAGGTTGGAGGGACTCTATCCTTAGGCACAAAGACTGTTTCTCTTATCCTCCAGCAGGGCTTGGCAGTCCTGAGAATCCTATGAACTTCAGCCCCCTCTTGCTTTTACTCTTTTTTGTACAGATTTCTACTTTATCTCCATTGCCTGCTCTCACCTTTGGTAGCATAATCCCATTATGTCTTAGATTTAGATGTGAAAACCTCTGGATACTCTTTTAAAAACAAAAGCTGACTGTGGACAAGAGGTGTCAGAGAATGCAGGAGCTTCTAAGTGGGCGTGTCTGTGCAATGAAGCTTTGGATGCTATTTGAAGCGTCTAGCCATATTGGTTTAGTTAATATAACGAAGGAATTATTCATCACATATTTATTTTTCCTTGCTTTGGTTTTTGTCTTTTTTATTAAATCAAATGGCACTAGCCACCTTTTGGCTTTCATAAAACTATTACTTTTCCCTGTCATAGAGAAGCTGTCTTCCTCTCCTACTCCTAGTGGCATTAGTGGTATTACATTGGTGGCACACCTCAGTGTCTAGTGATAGTCAAGGGGTAGCTTCAGTTTCTCATTTGTTCATAGAATTAGAGTAGAATCTCCCTGCTGTTTCCCTGGTTGATTGATTGCCTGTGGCTGCCTCTACTGCAGTACTGAGAGGACATCGAGGCCTGCAGCCAGGTGGTAAGTAATGCCTGTCAGGTGCTGAAAGAATGGCAGGACATTCACCGAGTATTTGTCAAAGCTTTCTTACCCCCACCATCAGTGAAGCAATCATTTTGATTGACTTCCATCCTGTGAAGGTTATCTGCAGTGGGAAGTTCAATTGCGCCTTTTACTCATTTCTCAGACAGTAAGGTAAAGGCAGGAGGTATTACATGTGAATTAAAATATTTTCCTCACTAACTGAATAAAACCTCCTTGCAAGGAAGCTATATTAAATATTAAATAAAGTATTATATATACAACACAAAGGAAATACTTAAAGATGTTGTATATTCATATGAGCAAGTCTTTTTTCTTTCAAATGAAACTAATTACAGAATATTGATGATTATAACATAAGATGTAGACAGGTTTATGATGTATTCCAACACTTACATATATTTTTTAAATTGTCCATTGTCTGACATTTTTAACAATTTCAGGACCTTTGCTTTGTTTCCTCGGGGATCAGTCCAATTGCAGACTCAAAGAACTGTTATTACTCGAGTCCTCCAGCACGCTCTGTTGATGCCCATTCTGAAATTCTCGATCTTGACTGCTGTATTTTATGCCATTCTCCTTGCTTTCCTCACAGATGCTTTCAGGGATTGTTTATGGTTAACAATTATTACTGGAGATAGCATTCAGGGAATACAGTATTTTCTTTTCTGAATAATTTCTCAAGTCTGGTTTCTCTCTAACCCACTGAATTCGAATCAGGTTCAGATGGGAGAATTTGGTGTGCATTGGCATCTAGAAGCTCCTACTGGCTTAGGACTCTTGCACAGTTCTCTTAATAGTATTTATTTACATTCTTTAAACTTTATTTGTATGGATGTGTATGCACCATATGCATGCAGTACCCACAGACACCAGAAGAGGGAATCAGATCTCCCGGAACTGGAGTTACATGTGGTACTGAGCCACGACATATGTGCAGGGAATTAAACCCTGGTCCTTTGCATGAGCAGTGCTTTTACCTACTGAACCATCCTGTCAGCCCCGCTCAGGATTCTTGAGGCAATGGGGGTCAAATCCAGCACACTACAATTATTGACTCATTCCTTCACTCTTTACTTGCCAATTTGCCATTTATTCATTTAACTCTTCGGTGTTCACTGAATGCCATTGCTATATAGGGGGTCCCAGGGAACCAGGTCCATGAACATGTGGCTTTGCCTGATGTGGGAGCACATGAGAGGTGCTCCCAGTCTGGGTAGTGCATCTGCTGCTCCATGGAAACTCTCAGAGAGATGAGAAAGAAGAGAAGTTAGCCTCAAAGGCAGCAGGGGAAGCATCTGAAAACCCAAGGTCCTTGCAAGTTTCTGTAATAAATACAGCTGGGTGGTGGTGGCACACACATTTAATCCCAGCACTCAGGAGACAGAGGCAGGAGGATCTCTGTGAGTTAGAGACCAGCCTAGTCTACAAGAGCTAGTTCCACAACAGCCTCCAAAGCAACAGAGAAACCCTGTCTTGACCCCCCATAAAGAAACAAATAAATAAATAAACAAAGTTGTTTCTGACAACAGATTTATGTTCCTGAAATTCATCTCAGCGCTGACATGATCTCCCTTAGATGCTTTGCTTATTCCATGGTTTGTCCATTACACTAATGAAGGGTGTGGTGAAATGGGGTCAAAAAAATTTCACTCTTCAGTTTTCATTAATTAGCATGTTATGGTTTTCCTCTTAAAACAAGCTCCTGGAATCTCATTCCTACATCTTTTCTTGTGCATTTCGGTTGGTAAATGAGCATATTTGCAAAGTCTTGACATCCAGACTCTTGGGTGAACCTGAAGCTACATAATTTATGTTTTTAAACCACTTTCTAGTTTCATGATTTTCAACAGTTTTTTTCCTTTTTATAATTTAAATTAGAAACAATCTTATTTTATATATCAATCCAAGTTCCCTCTCCATTCCATTCTCCCATGGCCCCCACCAAGCCCAATCCAAATCCTATCCCTCTCTCCTCCCTCCCATGCTCCCAATTTTCTCAGAAGATCTTGTCCTTTGCCCCTTCTCTGGGGGCCATGTTTGTCCCTCTTAGGGTCATCTTTGTTTACTAGCTTCTCTGGAGGTGTGGATTGCAAGCTCATAATCCTTTGCTCTATGTCTAAAATCCACATATGAGTGAGTACATACGTGTTTGTCTTTTTGTGTTGGGGTTACCTCACTCAGGATGATATCTTCTAGTTCCATCCATTTGCCTTTGAATTTCAAGATTCCGTTGCTTTTTTTTCCCACTGAGTAATACTCCATGTATAAATGTACCAAATTTTCTTTATCCACACTTCAGTTGAGGGGCATCTAGGTTGCTTCTAGTTTCTGGCTATTACAAATAATGCCGCTATGAACATCATTGAAAAGATGCCCTTGTTGTATGAATGTGCAACTGTGGGTATATGTCTAAGAGTGAAATTTCTGGATCTTGAGGCAGACTGATTCCCATTTTTCTGAGGAACTGCCATACTGATTCCCAAAGTGACCGTACGAGTTGGCACTCCCACTCCCTTTCTCCACATCCTCTTCAGTGTAACTGTCATTGGTGTTTTTGATATTAGCCATTCTGACAGGTGCAAGATGGTATCTCAGCGTTGTTTGAGTTGCATTTCCCTGATGCCTAAGGATGTTGAGAATTTTCTTAAGTGTCTTTCAGCCATTTTGGATTCTTCTATTGGGAATTCTCTATTTAGTTTTATATACAACTTTTTAATGGAATTATTTGGTGTTTTGGTGACTTTTTACTTGAATTCTTTGTATATTTTGGGATTCAGCCCTCTTTCAGATGTGGGGTTGGTAAAAAGCTTTTCCCATTCTATGGTGCCATTTTGACTTGTTGACTGTGTCTTTTGCTTTACAGAAGTTTCTCAGTTTCAGGAGGTTTCATTTATTATTGATTTCAGCGTCCGTGCTACTGGTGTTATGTTCAGGAATCTGTCTCCTGTACCAATTCATTCAAGAGTACCTCTGAATTTCTCTTCTAAGAGGTTCATTGTGGCTGGGTTTATGTTGAAGTCTTTGATCCATTTGGACTTTAGTTTTCTGTATGGTGATAGATATGCATCTATCTACAGTCTTCTACATGCCAGCATCCAGTTACCCCAGCACCATTTGTCGAAGAAGCTTTTTTTTCCATTGTATAATTTTAGATTCTTTGTCAAAAATCAGGTTTTCATATGTGCATGGGTTAATATCAGGGTTTTCAATTCAATTCCATTGGTATAGTATACCTATCTATTTTTGTGCCAATACCAAGCTGTTTTCAAGACTATAACTCTATAATAGAGCTTGAAGCCAGGGATGGTATTGCCTCTGGAAGTTCCTTTATTGTACAGGGTTGTTTGGCTATCCTGGGTCTCTTGTTTTTCTATATAAAACTGAATATTGTTCTGATGGGGGAAATACTTGTATGTATATTTATCTTATTGATTGTTAAATAAAGTACTTGCTTGGCCAATGAGACAGCAAGTTAGGCTGGACTAGGACTCAAAGAAGATTCTGGGAAATGTAGTAGAGAAATGATGTTCCAGGCAGGAAGTGACATAGCAAGGATACTCATATTTAAGAAAAGGAAAAAGAAAGTGTCTCTTTTCCCATTCCCGCTCCAGCGGCAGGATATGATTCATCAGCAAGGAGGGACACCAATAAGGCGTCTGATAAGATAAGTCTTATAAAATATATAGATGTATGATAATTGAGACTGAGCTAACGGATGAGGAATTCTAGTCATTGGCCAAGCAGCTTTGAACCTAAAACAAGTTTCTGTGTATTCATTTGGGCCCTGACTCCGGCGGGCGGCTAGAGTAAAGGGCACACGTGGCGATGGGGCTCAGGCAGCTTATGGTGGAAAGATTTATCATAACATTGTTCTTTTAAGGTCTGTGAAGAACTGTGCTGGGATTTTGATTGGGATTGCATTGAATCTGTATATTGCTTTTTGGCAAGATTGCCATTTTTACTATGTTGATCCTACCTATCCAAGAGCATGGGAGATCTTTCCATTTTCTGGTATCTTCTTTAATTTCTTTCTTTAAAGACTCAAAGTTCTTGTTATACAAGTCTTTCACTTGTTTGGTTAGTGTTACCCAAGATATTTTATGTTGCTTGTGACTATTGTAAAGGGTGATGTTTCTCTGATTTCTTTCTCAGCCCATTTATAGTTTTATGTAGCAGGGCTACTCTTTGGAGTTAATCTTGTATCCGGCCACTTTGCTGTAGAAGTTCCATGGTAGAATTTTTTGGGTCACTTATATAAACTATCATATCATCTGCAAATAGTGAAAGCTTGACTTCTTCCTTTCCAATTTGTATCCCTGTGATCTCCTTTTGTTGTCTTATTGCCCTAGCTTGAACTTCAAGGCCAATATTGAAGAGATATGGAGAGAGTGGACAGCCTTGTCTTCTTCCTGACTGTAGAGGAATTGCATTGAGTTTCTCTACATTTAGTTTGATATTGGCTGTTGGTTTGCTGTATATTGCTTTTATTATGTTTAGGAATGTTTCTGTTATCCCTGATCTCTTGAAGACCTTTATCATGAAGGGGTATTGGATTTTAACAAAGACTTTTCCAGCATCTAGTGAGATGATCATGTGGTTTTTCTTTTTCAGTTTGTTTATATGGTAGATTGCGCTGATGGATTTTTGTATGTTGAACCATCTCTGCATCCCTGAAATGAAGCCTACTTGATCATGGTGGATGATTTCTCTGATGTGTGTTCTTGGATTCGATTTGCCAGTATTCTATTGAGTATTTTTGCATGAATGTTCACAAGGGAGATTGGTCTGTTGTTCTCTTTCTTTGTTGTGTCTTTGTGTGGTTTGGGTACCAAGGTATTTGTAACCTTGAAAAAGAGTTTGGCAATGACCCTTCTGCTTCTATTGTGTGAAACCTTTGAGGAGTATTGGTATTAGCTATTCTTTGAATTCCTGGTAGAATTCTTCAGTGAAATTATCTGGCCCTGGGTTTTTTTGGTTTGGGAGACTTTTGATGACTGCTTCTATTTTATTAGGGGCTATAGGTCTATTTAAGTTGTGTATCTGTTCTTGATTTAATTTTGGTAATTATTATCTGTCCAGAAAATTGTCCATTTCTTTTAAATTTTCAAATTTTGTGGAGTGTAGGTTTTGTATGACCTGAAGTTTCTATGGATTTCCTCAGTGTCCGTTGTTATTTCCCTCTTTTCATTAATGACTTTGTTAATTTGCATGTTCTGTCTTTGCCTTTTAGTTAGTTTGGATAAAGGTTTGTCTATATTGTTGATTTTCTCAAAGAACCAACTCTTTGTTACTTTGATTCTTTGTATTGTTTTCCTAGTTTCTACTTTATTGATTTCAGCCCTCAGTTTGAGTATTTCCTGGTGTCTACTCCTCTGTGTTGAGTTTGCTTCCAGTTGTGCTATTAATTCTGTATTGTGACTCCTCTTCAGTTTCTCCATGTGCACACCAAATGCTATGAACTTTCCTCTTAGTACTGCTTTCAAAGTATCCCATAAGTTTGGGTATGTTGTGTCTTCATTCTCACTGAATTCTAAGAAGTCCTTAATTTCTTTTTTTATTTCTTCCTTGATCCAGGAATGCTGCAATTGTGCATTGTTCAATTTCCATAGTTTGCAGGGTTTCTGCAATTTGTGTTGTTGTTGAATTCTAACTTTAAAGCATGGTGGCCCTATAAGTTATAGGGGGTTATTCCATTTTTTCGGTGTCTGTTGAGGTTTTCTATGTTGCCAAGTATGTGGTTTATTTTAGAGAAGGTTCCATGTGGCACTGAGAAGAAAGTATATTCTTTTGGTTTTTGATGTAATGTTCTATAGATATCTGTTAAACCTAATTGTGTCATAACTTCTGTTAGTTCCTTTGTTTCTTTGTTAAGTTTCTGTTTTTGGTCCTGTCTAGTGGTGAGAGTGGGGTGTTGAAGTCTCCTACTATAAGTATGTGAGATTTTACGTGTGATTTGAGTTTTAGTAATGTTTCTTTTACAAATGTGGATGCCTTTGTATTTGGGGCATAGATGTTAAGAATTGAGACTCCGCCAGGCGTTGGTGGTGCACGCCTTTAATCCCAGCACTCGGGAGGCAGATGCAGGCGGATCTCTGTGAGTTCAAGACCAGCCTGGTCTATAAGAGCTAGTTCCAGGAGAGCCTCCAAAGCCACAGAGAAACCCTGTCTTGATAAACCAAAAAAAAAAAAGAAAGAAAAGAAAAGAAAGAAAGGAAGAAAGAAAGGAAGGAAGGAAGAAAAGAAAAAGAATTGAGACCTCATCTTGATGGATTTTTCCTGTGATGGATATGAAATGACCCTCTTCATCTCTTTTGATTGATTTTAGTTTGAAGTGGAATTTGTTAGCTATTAGGTTTGCTATACCAGCTTGTTTCTTAGGGTCATTTGATTCGAAAATCATTTCCCAAATCTTAACTCTGAGGTACTGTTTCTCTTTGAAGTTGAGGTGTTTCTTGTATACAGCAGAAGGATCAATTCTGTCTTTGTATCCATTCTGTTAACCTGTGTCTTTTTATATATGAGTTAAGACCATTAATATTGAGGGGCATTAATGACCACTGATTGTTAATTCTTGCTTGTTTTGGCTTTGGTGGTGGTGGTGGTATTTTGTGGTATTTTTTCCCTTAGTTGTTGGTAAAGTGCGGTTACCTATTGCCTATATTTTTATGAGTGTAGTTAACTTCCTTGGTTTGAAGTTTTCCTTCCAGAACTTTCTGTAGGGCTGGATTAATGGATATGTATTGTTTAAATCTGGTTTTGTCATGAAATACCTTGTTTTTTCCATCTAGTGATCGAAAGTTTTGCTGGATGTAGTTGTCTAGACTGGCATCCATAGTCTCTTAGTATTGGTAGAATATCTTTCCACGACCCTTCTGGCTTTCAGAGTTTCCATGGAGAAATCAGGTATAATTCTTATAGGTTTGCCTTTATATGTTATTTGACCTTTTTCCTTTGCTGCTCTTAATAACCTTTGTTTATTCTGTGTGTTTGGTGTTTTGACTATTATTTGGTGAGGGGACTTTTTTGTGGTCCACTCTATTTGGTGTTCTATAAGCTTCTTATACTTTTATTAGCATATCTTTCTTTAGGTTGGAAAAGTTTTCTTCTAAGATTTTGTTGAATATGTTTTCTGTACCTTTGAAGTGGGTTCCTTCCCCTTCTTCTATACCTATTATTCTTTGGTTTGGCCTTTTGGTGCCCCATATTATCTGGGTATTTTGTGTTAGGGATTTGTTTGACTTAAGATTTTCTTTGGTTGATAAGTCTATTTTCTTTAATTTATCTTCTGCACCTGATATTCTCTCTTCCATCTTTTGGATTCTGTTGGTTATGCTTGCATCCTTTGTTCCTGATGCAACTTTTCTATTTCCTGACCCAGCTTTTCTATTTCCAGCATTCCCTCAGACTGTTTTTTTTCTTTATTGCCTCTATTTAAGCTTTCAAGCCTTGCACTGTTTGAATGGTTTCCTTCACTTGTTTGTTTTTTTCTCTGCTTTACTTGTTTTCTTTAAGAGCTTTGTTTATTTCTTGCAGTTTTTGGTTTGTGTTTTCCTCCATTTCTTGAAAATTTTTGTCTGTTTTTCTTCCATTTCTTTAAATGATTTTCTCATTTCCTCTTTGAGGTCTCTATCATCTTCATAAATTTGTTTTTAAGGTCATTCTCTTCTGCTTCATCTGTGTTGGGATGATCACGTCTTGCTGGTGCAGAATCTTTAGACTTTGGTGGTGTCATATTTATCTTTCTGTTGTTGAGCATGTGCTTATACTTTTGTCTTCCCAATCCTTCTTCCAGTAGGTGCCAGTGGGGTCTCTCCCTCTCCTGGTGGGTATGGGTCCAAGGTTCTCTTCTGGTGGGTGCAAGTAGGTTCGATACTTTGATGGCTCTCCTCTTTCTGTGGGTGGAGGTGGGAAGGTGGGCTGGAAACAGGTCCAAGATTACCTCCTCCCATGGGTGGAGGAGGGACTAGCCTTTTTGGCAATTTTTACTCTCAGATGTGACATGAAAAAAATAAATGACCAGAGATTGATATTGTCATTCAAACTTCAAGCTGAATATCGGAAATGCAAAGCAGCTAGCCACTAGCTCTTACCTCTAGCTCAGGCTGAAAGGGCTGATCCACCCCTGAACTCTCACCAAGCTGCTGCCTCTCCTCAGTTTGGCTGAGATCACCACACACACTCAGTGATACCAGCTGAGCTGAAGTAGATGCCTGGACATCTCAAATCTCATCAAGGTTGACTCACATGAAAAAAAATATTTTCAGTGTAGTTTTTATTCTGAAATTGTTTAACATTTACATTACTGAGAGACTCTGCAGGTTCTAAATCAGATGCTTCCCCCAGAGTTATTGAAGAAATATTCTCTGAAATGATAAAATAATCCATATGAAATATAATAATGCCTTGGACAGGCTCTCTATGACCAAGCTCTTTTATGTTTTTTGAAAAGATTAAAAAGTCCACATCTATAGACACCTGTATAGATGTCCTCCAATGGAAGGCCCTTAGCATTAAAAATGCCAATAAATATGTTGCCTTTAACTAAGTTCATTCTTCAGGGAGAAGCCCCACTTATACATTCTTCTCAACTACCTACCTCTGGACATATGTACACACTATGCACATGTGTGCCCACAAATGCATGCTTGCACCATGTAAATGAATTCTAGTTCTTTGTATATTTTTATAATATAAACTGTATAGGTAGGCTATGTGTTGGACCTTGGGAATCTAACTAATAAGATATTAACAACGTGCTTGACAAAATAGCATGTTCCGAATACCTACAAAACAAAGTGATTTTTGTTTCTGTTGTTTATGCTAGAAAATGAGAGAGAGCAGAATTCAGTCAAATACTGGGTATTTGTGACCACATACGGTGTGCAATGGAATAGCCTCTTATAAATGAGTTTAGTTGGAATGCCTTACCCCTCTCTGAAAAAAAAATGGTCACATTTAGATATGACCAAAATTACATAAGCACCTTATAAATTGCAGTGTTTTGCCAACATTGCTGATTTTTACTTTCTTTCCCAGGACAGAACAGATACTGTCATGCTCACAGGAATCATTTGTTTGTGATGAGCATCTGTGAGGCATGGGGTCATGGGCATGTAGATTCTTGAGCTTCCACTAATGCTGTGGGACATCCATCTCCTCTGAGGCTGCAGAGCTTTGGCTTCACACAGCTGTGGCCCTCTTGTGCACAGTGGGGAGCAGGTATCCCTGTGGAATCACTCACTTGTACCTCCACCTTCTTTTTTCCTCTTCTCTGTCCCTTCTGTTCCTTCCTTGCGTTGTTTTTCTTGCATTTTCTGGACATGTGTAGTTGAATATGTACAGCTAAATTTGGATATATTACAACCCTGTGGCATCTGGCATCCTATTTATATGCAGTTTTGTAAATGTATCCTCTACTGGAATGAAGTCACCAATCTAAGTTCCTGCATGTGTGCTCTTTGAGTCTGGAAAACTCTGTTAGGAGAATGAATTCCCTTCTGATCATACCACATGTTCCTCATTCCTCTGTTTGCAAAAAGTCTCTATATTAGTAGATTCAAAGTCACTCTCTGACACTGAACAACCATTGACAGCTATAAGGTAATTAAATGATGGAGCATCCTTAGCCATGACATGTCCTAGTAGCTGTCACCAAGGCTTTTCCCAAGTGATATGAAAATGCCAGTTAATTTTTCAGTTCAGTTTTTTGTTGTAGTTCAGAGTCACTATGTATTTACATTGTTATAATTCTCCACCTTTGATGTCACTCAGTATTGATGTTGATAGCTCTATTCTGTTATCTCATGTGCCACCACTCAGTTGCAATGCCCTGACTGTGAGGGAAAGGAGCTCCCCAGAAGGCATCCAGTGAGTTATGCCCTGAAATGGGAGCATATGAACCACACATGTCTGATGTTAAACCACCAGTGATACATGTATTTACTCTCAAGACTTGAAAGTGAAATTGTCAAGCTTATGGTTTACTTGTTTGTTGCTGCTGCTGTTAATTATTTTGTATTGTAAAGGTCATTTAAGGTTATTCAAGTGTGGTTATCATGACTGCATGCTAACTGAAATCTCCAATGTCAAAGGAAAAAAACTCAAGTTCCTAAAATACACAACTACTACAATGACATTAAATAACACAAATAAAGAACCCTCCAAGGCACTTTTTATAGGAATTCTGTTCTGGTTGTTAACTATTACTGGTTAGATTGTTGTCAGTTTGACACAAACTAGTCATGTGGGAAGAAGGAACCTCAACTGAGAAAATGCCTCCATCAGACTGCTCTATAGACAGGCCCATGGGCCCCTTGATTTTTGATAGATTTGGGAGGGCCCAGCTCATTGTGGAAAATGCTACCACTGAGCAGTGGTCTTGGGTTGCCTAAGAGCACAGACTGAATAAGCCAGTAAGCAATGTTCCTCCATAGCATCTGCTTCAGTTCCTGCCTCCAAGATTCTTTCTTGAGTTCCTGCCCTGACTTACCCTGACTGTAATGGGGACATATAAGCTAATCCCTGACCCATACACACACACACACACACACACACACACACACACACACACACACACACACACTGCTTCTGGTCAGTGTTTTGTGAGTTTTTTTGTTTGTTTGTTTGCTTTTACCACAGCAATAAAGAAACAAACTAGGACACATACCACCTACTCTTCATGCAGCTGATATGTACTGTACCCAGTATGTACTGTGAAGAGCACTGGGATGCTGTAGGCAACAAAGCTGCAGCTTTAACCTCATGAAGCTTATAGTTTCTTTGGAAGTTAGGGGGTGTGACAGACAATGAAAGAGAAATCAAAGGAATGAAATCCCATAAGATAGCTAGCAATTCAGGGAACTGTTAGAAAAACAGGTAAGGGGTCAGAGTTGGATGACCAAGAACACAAAGAGCTCACACAAAGATCTCAATTCTTTCATGGGGTGATTCCAGGCAGCTACTGAGAGAGGTGGATTTTAGACTGAGAGTCAGGTGAAAGGCTGTGCAAAGAAACAAACAGGCAGGGCATTCTAGAGAGAGGCCAACATAAATCAAGCTCCCAGACATAAAGGAGCTTGGGTGTTTCCAAATTTAAAAGAACCTGCTATGGTTATTGTGTATGTGTGTGGGAGAGGGTGGCAGATCAGGGTCCAGAGATTTCAGGAGGAGATAATGTCACTATTAGTCATCCAGCATAAGACCCTAATGCAACATTGATTACTTCATCAAACATTGATTGACCATCACCCTGTATCAGATGGATGCTGTACTGGGTATGGATGATAGCTGCCTATCTGATGCCCCCACAGTTACAGAACTGTAGAGACAATAAACTGGAAGGACCCAATTGGAAATGATTTAACTCCTCTTTGTTTTAGAGGTGAGAAGAGGGTTCTGCTGTTTCTGTGTATGACTCTACCTGTCTACAAACACCTTGGTTATTTTTGTAGGACTTCAGTTTTTGTTTTGTTTTGTTTTTCTTCCACACAGCAATACTCATGGCACTCTTTTCCCTTAGGTCTATAATAAATCATGTTCATTTGTTTTAATAATGAAATTAATGTTGTTGAGACACTTTATCATGTATTATGAAGTCATGAAATTAACTGTAGCTTTCCCAGGAGTTCAGCAGGCAATACTTCCTCTGAATTTAAGCAACAGATGCAAGAAGAGTCATAAACAATCTTCTAACACACACATTTTCCACTAAGGTATAAAGAGAAGAAAAAATGGGAATTGGCTGTGTGCATTTCTATATTATTGATGGTAGCTTGCTAATTATCTTGGAAATCTTTAGAGGTAGTTTTTTTTTTTAAGTTAGTAAAATGCTTAAGCTTGAGAGAAAAGATAGAAAAAGGCCTCAGAGAAAGAATATGTTTATTTGTTTCACTGTAATACATTATAGGTGTGTGTGTGTGTGTGTGTGTGTGTGTGTGTGTGTGTGTGTGTGTATGTGTGTGTGTGTTGAAATTTTTATTTTATAGTCTGTAGTTTGGTCAAAGGATAAGTAAATGGTGAAGAAATAAATTGTGTATGGTGGAATAATTTAAATACCAGGAGATTAAAAAAAAGATTATTTAGGGTGCTCTAAATTAGCAGACTTACTGTCTAAATTACATTGTGGTATTTACTGTTCATGTAGAATGGGGCTTGCCTGCTTCTTGATACTAGGTCAAGTGCTGTGGCATTGAAAGTTCCTGCCCTAGGGGCATAACAAACTTAAAGCATCAGGCATGATCCAATCTGCAGACACTTGCACACATGCACACATGGGGAGTGAATGTTACTGCAATCAGCTGTCACTGCCACGGGAATGCCCCCTGGAGGGAAAGGTTTTGTCATGCTCTAAGGGGAGAGTTTCAGCATTAAAAGGTACCTGCAGATGCCAAATGAGCTCCAGAAGACTAAGCAACCCAACTAAAGTATAAAATAACTTAATGGAAAAACTGAAGGAAGAATGGGGAATATTGGAATGTCTGCCAGTGAAGGAGACAAAAGCCACCTAAGAAGACGGTTGAAGTGAACAAAGTAAAAAGATTAGAACCTAAATTCAAATTTATTGCTGCATAATTAGTTATAGAAGTACATTGAAAGAACCCAAGGACCCCAGCTGAAGGCAGAGTTCCTTGAAAGCAAAAGCCACCACGGAATTGGTGACTGGGACTCTGGACACAAGAAAGCTCCTCTTCAGGTGCAAGTTAGAATTATTAAAAATAAAGGCAGACATGAAAATGCCTTTGGGTAGTCTGTGCTTTGTGAGTTAATTTTGCATTTGTGTCCTCATACAAAGACCCAGGATGTGCTAGCACTTTCCATTTCCTGAATAAATGCTTAAAAATAAACACTAGCAAGAAACTGGAGGGAGCCTCTGAGATAGAAAGACACATCTCTTCATTTTTAACCACATCAAAACAGTCTCTTGATTCTTAACTACGTTTCCCAAGATCTGTTTCCATGATGACCTTTGCCCACCTCCAAAAAAGCCCACCTCATGCCCATCCTCTTGTTTCCACTATGCAGGTCTAGTTTCCTAAGGATGAAGATGATTCTCCATTCATGTGGCTCATTTTCTTGCTCTGTATAGAGTGGATGCCCTTGGACTCTGTTATACACAGCCTGGAATGGTTCTCAATGTCTCCTGCATTTTAATCCCGCCCCCATTCCCTGAATTTGAGGCAGCCAGCGGGGAAAAGGAAAATCATCTAGCCATGGCGGATGTTTTCTTTCTCTCTTTGTTTTCTCAGAAACTTACTTGGCTGCACAGATCCCTGGCTGAGAAAACCCTCTGTGGATTCTCTGGAGGAAGCAGAGAACAGCATCTTCAGAGATGTTTTCACATGTGCAAACCAAACATCTTCCGCTGAGGTTTTTAAAATAGTCTCTTTAAGCTTTAACATGTGTGGGGATAGTGCTTGCTCAGGTAACCGCAGGCCAGGCATGCACATGCAGGCCCCCAGCACTGCACAGCACACACACCAGCCTAGATGCTGAAAACTCTGTCTTATTGCCCATTCCTCTAGAACTTTCCCATTCTGTAGCTCTACTCAGGAAGAAAGGCTTCTCACCCCCACTGAGAAGGCAAGCAAGTATACCATGTTCTCTCCCTTTGGGCATAACATTGGCAGCTCTGTGGACAGCTTATAGAAATCCAGTCAGTGAGCTGATACATATTCTTCTTTCCTTCCTTCCTTCTTTCCTTCCTTCCTTCCTTCCTTCCTTCCTTCCTTCCTCTCTCTCTCTCTCTCTCTCTCTCTCTCTCTCTCTCTCTCTCTCTCTCTCTCTCCTTAAGAACAGTGGTGACAGACTACCTTATTCTTTTTCTTTCCTTTTGTTTCTAAACAGAAAAGGCCATCAGCTTGAAAATGGAAGAGAACAATGATACTACGGAGAACTCCCAAGTCCAAGGGCGTCAGAATGCCACCAAGTGTGGGTGGCTGAGGAAGCAAGGAGGCTTTGTCAAGACTTGGCATACCCGCTGGTTTGTCCTCAAAGGGGATCAGCTTTATTATTTCAAAGATGAAGATGAAACCAAGCCCTTGGTAAGTAGGAAAAATGATACTTGCAGACTGTAGAGACCCAGGCAGCTGATGGAGTCTGAGAGATCTCACACTCCCTGCTGGATCAGTTTACAGGAGTCTTGTCTGCTTCTTTTACATTGTTGGTTTAGATTTGGGAATGATGAACCGGCTAGTTGAGACTCAGAGGCAAATTATACTTGTCTAATGTTAATTTGGGGTTTTACTATAGGAATGTCTAAATCCTTCAGGCAAACTTATTTCATGAGAAAATATTAATGGGCATCTACTAGAGGATAGAACTCATAGTCAAGGCAGCTTTTATTCTCTCTTAGGAATGAGTTGAAAAAAATATATTTTAGAGGAAACTGCCTACATAGCCACACTCCTCTGGGGATAGTTTCTGTGTTTTTCTGTGGTTCTGTAGTGGTCATTCATTTCCTTATGATCTTAGTCACAAGTTTTAAGACTGTAACAAAAAAGAAAAAGCTCTTGAGTTTTCTCAACTATGGTCAGTGCTTATCAACAGATGAAAGATGCAGAGAGAGAGGCACCATCCCTGGTCTTTCCTTTGTCTACATCTAGGGAATATAGAAATGAGAAGAGAAATGTTTGAGGTTGGCTTATATAAACATTCCTAATAATATGTTCTTGAGGCTACTTCCTTGAATGTTGGAAAGTTCAAGATCTTAATTAGGAATTTGAATCAGGACTGGCCTTTCATATTTTAAGTTCACAAGGCTAAATAGTTCACAGGATCCTAATTCCTGTAACTCAGTTAAATAAAAACAGTGTAAGAGCATGCTATAAACCCCAGTCATAATGCTAGCTTTTGCTTATTTACCAGAATAAAGAATTTACATTATTGTCTTATGAAATATCTACTGTTTATATAGCCATATGTATGTATGTATGTATGTATGTATGTATGTATGTATGTATGCATGTATCTATGTATGTATCTATCTATCCCCCCATATGTATACACCACATACCTGTACTGCTTGTATCTACATGTGTTTATGTCTGACAGCTTGAGATTGGACAATGTGGGAGTTTATCCCTTGAGAAACCTATCATCTAGGAATGGGACCTTATGGAATTTTCCACATCCATGTTGGCATATCACCTGGCATTGCTATTATGTGGGTCTTCTTTGGGTAACCTTATCTTTGAGATCTTATGGATTCAGTTTCCTGAAGAAGAAGCCTTATATTTGAGAAGGAGGAGCAAAATGATATAGATGCCATACTCATGTATGAATTTCTCCAAAAACTGAAAACTACATCATCAATAAAGATGTATATTTATTATCTATATTACTATTAATTGACTAGTTAATTAATTACATTGTTTTTATTCTTCTCTCATACATTACATCCTGACTACAGTTTACCCTTTCTCCACTTTTCCCAGTCATTCCCCACCCCAACTTTCTCTCTAACTCCTCCTTCTTTTCTCTTAAAAAAAAAGACCAGACCTCCCAGGAATATCAACTGAACCCAGCATAACAACTTATTACAGTAGGCACAAACCCTCTTATGAAGGCTGGATGAGGCAACCCATTAGGAGGAAAAGGGTCCTAGTGGCAGACAAAAGAGACAGAGACACCTCCCACTGTAAGGAGTTCCACAAGAACACCTAGCTACACAATTATAACATATATGCAGAGGATCTATTCAGACCCATAAAAAAATCTTCATTTTTCACTTTAGTCTCTATGATCCCCTATGACCCCTGCTTTGTTGATTTGGTGGGCCATGTCCTCAACACCTCTGACTCCTGCAATCCTCCCCTGCCTCTTCAGTGGGGGGTTCCCTGGCCCTGCCTAGTGTTTGGTTGTGGATATGTGCATCTGCTTCCATCAGTTACTGGGTGTTGCTTTTCTGAAGAAAATTGGCCCAGGTACTGATCTATGAGCGTTTATTTTTTTTTTATCTCATGAAATACTTAAAATAACTATATGATCTTTATTTTAGTTTATGATTATGATTTTAGTAGCTCTAATTTTTCCATGAAAAAAAAAACAAAGTTCAGGATACAGTTTGCCCTAAGTGAAGTGAAAATGGTGCCATGAGTTAAGTCTAGATATGTCCAGGCTCTTGTAGCCTGGGTCAAAGGCCTCTGAGTCAGTGAATAAGAGTGCTGCTTCATAGTGGTGACGAGATAATGGGGCACGCTTCTAGACCACCATTTGACTTGCCATGGCAAACCTGTGGGGAATATGGGAATCATTATACAGATGAACAAACTATGACTGCAGTGTTCTTTCTTATGTCACTCTCCAGAGTTCTTTTCTGTTGCACACTTTGTTTTATACCAAGTAACACTCAGATTAAGACATTATCTTGAATATAAAGTCATTTTTACCAAACTTAGAGGAGAGATTTAACTTAATATGAAAACAGGAGAACATGGAGGTTCCAACATGGAGACTCTGACAGGGAGGGATTTGGTTGAATAGATAGAAGTGAAATATGGGCAAGAGCCAAAGTTTGAGTTCCTGAATACTTATCATTGTGGGGAGAGAGAGCATGGCAGCTGGGCCCAGCTTCTGTTCACAATAATGAAAGTGGAAGTTGGTTAATCCACCTTGTAGGCAGAAGGAAGCAAAGAGCTCAGATAAGACCCATAAGAGGATGGTACCTTCAAGACCTGCCCTCAGCCATCTACTTCTGCTAGGTAGGCCACAGTCCCAGAGGTTCCATAGTAGACCAAGTGTTCAAATACATGACCCTGTGTGGAACATTGTTGTTCAGTCTCATGATTTTGAGTCAGAGTTTTATGTCACCCAGGCTGCCCTTGAACTTGAAATGTAATTCCTGGATAATTATGGATTGCTATCCCCCTGCTTTCATAGCTCAAGTACCCGTATTACAGGCATACACCAGCATTCTTGGTTTGTGAGAACATGTTACACTCAAACAATAGCATGTTTATAAGAGTTGAAAGAAAGCAATGAATTTAGAGAGGTAGATGGGGTCATGTTGAAAAAGGATCTGTATGCTAGACAGACACTGGGTTGCCTTTTGGACAGTGGGAAGCAACTTCAAGACAAACTTCACAAACTGTCTGAGAGAGGAGTCTTGGCAGACATTTCCTAATATGTTGAAAACCTGCTAATGATACAATTTTCTTAGTTTTTTTCCATTCCAAATTGCACTTGGCTTTCCAGATACTCAACTACCTGCCCACGTTGGAGGACTTCAGAAGTCCCACCACCATTTCACAGTCCAACCAAGGCTCCCTGGCAGAGTGTAGAGTATTGAAGCTCAATGCAAAGGAATACCTATTCAACTTAAAAATACACAAAGCTAAATATCTTTATTCTATCTTATATTCTAAAAAAAATAGATACTCAACCTCACAATTTTAGTTCACCAGGGTAAAACTGCTGAGAAACCACTGGCTACAAGTGAATAGGTATGCACTAATGCAGAGACACACTTCATTCACAGGCAATAGAAAAGTCTACAGTTGATTTGGGTTGTTTCTAGGGAAAAAAATCAGAAAAGTGATCCATGTGGGCATTTATGTATCTACCATTTTATCACTCATAGACTACTGCTACCAGCATTTTATAGAACTATATTTCTCCAGATTTTTAAATTTATTTCCTATTTTTATTTTTAATCTTACAATAAAGTGATATTATATGGAGAAAAGTTAAAAATTAACTGCACAGAAGATTATAAAATCTTCCTTCACTGTACACTCCTAAGATTTGCAATAATTTTCTTTAAAGGTGGTTTAAACAGATTTAAACCAATTTCAAGAAAATGTTCACTTGACTCGTCTTTCATTAATAATTATGTTGGCTGGAGAGTTGACTGAGGGGTTAAGAGCACTTGTTGCTTTTGCAGAGGACCCAGGTTCAGTTCCCAGCATCCACATGGCAGCTCAGAACTATAATTTCAGTTCCAAGGGAAATAGGTATACATTTGGTATACATATATACATACAGGCAATACTAACGCATATAAATACTAATACACATAGGACAAAAAGTAAACATTTAAAAAAACACGATGAATGGCTGAGGCCTTAATTACAGATATCATAACATGAAGGAAAAATCTATAGGCTTGACATGGGTGTTCGTATTTTTAAAAGTAAGGCAAGGGTATGGCTATGTTTATGTTCTCACAGAGCAATCTGTCTGACTTCTCTCCTGAAGTATACTGTAATGTAACTAAAAGCTGAGTTTTGCCTTGAACTATTCTGCTAAATTCCTCCTACACACTTCTATGCTAGAAGAGCAACGGGAAACATTGATTTTTAGAATCTAGTCTGAAACTTCTGAGAAAATGGCTAAAAGCCAGACAGGCACCAACCCAATTAATATAGTTTAGACTTCCCACCACAGATATTGATCCAGTGTGTGAGGAATGTTTTTTTCTGGGCACAATGAGGATGACACTATATTAGATCACAATAGATTTTCCTAACTCAGAGCACAAAATGATGTTGAGTTTTGTAACCTGAGGGCTGACCTCTAAATGTGCAGAATTGATTGCTGATTAAAGAGTAAGGTCTAATTTTATATACTTAATGAAACTCATGAGTTCATGAAATCTAGAAACCTCTCAGGCACTTGCTGTTCCCTGTTACAAAACAGAAATCAAAAGAAGCCAAAGCCACAGCTAAGCGCTTAAAGTGAAACAGCAAATGTAAAAGGGATTTCACTGTCAAATCTAAGACATGTGGCATCTGAATCATTTGGTATTTAAAGAGAAACATAAAATAGCATTGCACGTCTTCATGAGGTTTTCAGGATTCTTTAGGACTTCATAGAAATTGTTATATCAAGAGATAGGAAATGTGACTAATTCAAATTATTGTATTCCACTACTGAGCAATGTCTCATTGTTTCTCTCTATGCAGCAAAATAAGTATAGTATTTTTTATTTCAGACAAAAAGACTTTGGAATAAAATTCTTTATGTTGAACTTTATCTACTGACAATTGTGACACATTGGGCAAATGACTAATTAGCTTACGTTTTGATGAACCTGTTTGTACAATGAGATCATTTTCACATTCCTCATGATGTTACCAAGTGTATTAAATGAGACTAATGCACATATACAGTCTTAGCCAAAAGGCTTAGAAGTGGAGAAGCAATGAGAGAATTTATGTGGGTGATTTCAAGATGGAATCACACATCGTAAACAGAAAACCAGCACCAACTGTTCATGTGTAAGTTTCCTTTTCAGATGATATCCAAGCTACTCATCTCACTGATCATTTCCAAACTCAATGTGGAGGTTTCTAGTGTTCCTATAGATGAGAGAGAGAGAGAGAGAGAGAGAGAGAGAGAGAGAGAGAGAGAGAGAGAGAGAGAGATTGTTTTTAAAAGTAGCAGACAGTTTATTCCTTTCTTCCTTTCTTTGGTAAATCTGAACAGGTGAAGAGAAATCTGCTTCAAGTAGCACTTTAGACACTAGTGGCCAGTTATTTTGCACTTGTAACTTTAGCTTCCAAATTCATCATGGAATCCCCTCCCCCCCCCAAGCCATCCAGGAAAAGAATAGAAAAGGATTACTGCATAGCTGGACCAAGAGTGCATCTTGTCATGTTCATGTACCCTTAGTTGGGTGCAATGGGTCACTGTACTAGTTTACTTTTCTGTTGCCATGATAAAATACCACAACCAGCATCACTTAGGGAAGAGTCCATCATTGTAGGAAGCATGTAGGTCCTTGGGCTCATACATAAGCACTAGGGAAACCAGAAATGTTAAAAATACAGGGTTGTCTCGTCAAAGAGAGAGGTGTATAACTTGTTTTCCACACAGAAGTCTGGAAACAGTTGTGGTTAATAGCATGGTGACATCTGTGCACTGTCAGGCCACACCACTTCCCACAGACTCATGTTTATCTATAGTGCTATCTTCCCCAAGAGCCTTATCAGGAGCATTGTTTACCTTGAGCCTGCTCCCTCAGCTACTGTGTAAGAGAAAAGGTTACTTGAACTTCACTAGAGTTTCCATGTGGTCATGTTTTAAAGTTTTTGTTGTACACACAGGTTTGAGTTAATTATCACCAGGAAATGCTTTTCCAAATTGTACTGTGCTTAAATATGCCTAAAATAAACCACCCAATGTCAGGCTCTTGAAGTTTGAACTAATACCAGATGTCCTTCTTGCCTCACGTGGAACAACACTCTGAAGGCTGTGGTGTTTGCAGAGTCTCCACATAGTTGATGGTGGAAAGAGCTGGTGACAGGATCAAGAAGCTGAATGATCACATTTTCATCTTCCAAAAGGTTTCATAACATCTCCCAAAAGCACAACCACCTGTGACCAAGTGATCAAGTGTGTGAGCCTGTGGGGAAATTTCTCATCTAGACCACCATATAGTCTCATAACCATACCTCATTGCAAAGGACCTAGCTTGTGACTGTAGGGAGACACTGTAACCATACCTCCTAAAGGCTGGATACAGGTGTGGCCAAGGTGATGTCAGGGTGACGTGTGAGAGGTTTTAAAAGGATAGACAAGCGCATGGTCTCACTCTTTCTTTGCTGCTTTGGCATGCTCTGTCTTCCAGTTGGTTGGCATTTACCTATTAAAAAATATCCTGACCTGCCTCTGCCTCCCAAGTGCTATATTTTATGAGACTTTTCTTATCGGACACCTTCCATTGGTGTCCTCCCTTGCGGGTGGATCACATCCCGCCGCTGGAGGATACAAAGGGGAAAAGGGACACTTCCTGTTTCTCCTTACTTAACTATGAGTCTCCTTGCTATGTCACTTCCTGCCTGGATCACCACTTCTCTACTACATTTCCCAGAATCCTCTTTGACTCCTAGTTCCATCTAACTTGCTGCCTCATTGGCCAAACAGAACTTTATTCAACAATCAATAATATAAACATACACAGAAGTAATTCCCCCATCACCTAGAGTATGGGAATACTCTTGGCATTCCATCATTAATTGTTACAGAAGGATGACTCATGGGAATACTCATCAAGTCACAGTTGTCTATAAGAGGAAGGGCTGACAATGTCCATTGGTGGGCAGAGGGTACCTGAAGGAGAAGCAATAAAGATGTTGAGCCAAAACTAGATGGTTGGGCAGAGGGCTACAACTTGAGGCAAATATCCTTCCCTTAACACTCTTTACATTGGTTTGATCCACTCTGGACATTTGTCTGACACGCTGCTTTGGGTATAGGTTCATACTGCCTGGATTCACTCAAGGCTTACCCAAAGGTTACAGGCCTTTGATAAGTTATTAAATGCCATACCTTGTTATTGATATTTGTAAAATATAAGTGATAAAAATATCTACCTGACAGATTGTGATCCATGTGAAGTGTTTCAAAATGTAGCACAGTACCTAGTCTCATTAAGTGCTTAATATATGTTAGCTATTGTTCATACTGATACCACTGCTACCACCATCATCTTCCTCACTGCTAATATCTCTGACAACCAGAAGACCCTGTCACAGAGTGTTTAAATTAAGATCCATAGTATACACCTCATTAATTATGCAATGAAGAAAATCATTTGATGATCAGTCCATCTTAGCCTCACTAGGAGTTTCTTTGTGATGGTCAGGCTAATTTCAGAGCAGTGACTGACTTGATTTAATTTGTAACCTGTATTGCCAACATTGAAACCCAGAGCAAAAGCAGTGCTCACTACTGTAGTCTCTTCTCATTGTTTAGATAATTTTTGGGTTCCTTCAGAGTTGCTGAAAATGGTTATGATGGGATCCAAGAAGACTTAGAGGAATCTCCAAAAAATTTCAGAGAAAGGCAGCCCTGGTTTTCTTGTTTCCTGTAAGACAGATTTATCAGCACCAATTTTGGTGGAGAAACCACCAGAGTTGAATCCCTTGGGTTTCATTTCTTTCACTCATCATGGCTGAAAGCTCTAGTGCTCATGATGCAAGCCAACATATGGAGCCAGATGGTCCACATTCTCACTGTCTCATTAGCAGAGACTTTAGCACTTTACATTATGCTACTGGCAGAGAACAGAAGTAAGAGCAGGAAGTGAGAGGTGAAAATGTCATTTGAACATTTTACATGTTGGATGCTGACAACAATGTCTTTCAAGGGCTGATTTTGTCCTGGCATGAGATATTTAACAGCCATTTGTTGCCTCTTCGCCTTGAGGTTTCTTCTGCCAGTTGATCTGCCTGGCCTTAACTTTATCCTGTCTAAATCTAGCCTCTGTCTACTTTCCCAGAGCTATTACCTCACGTTTCTTAACACAGAGACTATTAATCAATGGAAACTATGTAAATTGTAAGAAAACTGTTTAGTTTTTTATGTATGTTGAAGAATCCTGAAAGCAGTAATGCTTATTGTCATATTCTGCATTTTAGTGTATGATATCTAGCATATTTTTGAGGCTCACCCACATTGTAGAATATACTTAGACTTTATTTCTTATTGCTGCCCAAAGAATATGCTATCATGTCAATATACCACATTTTTAAATTCTCTTGTCAGTTGATGGGTATTTGAGTTATTTTTCTTCCTAGCTATTATGAATGATGCTGTTATGAACATTTACATAGACATATTTTTGTGTGTGTGAACATATGGTTTCATTTCTCTTAGGAGTAGAGTTGCTGAGTCATATGTTAATTATATCCAAGTCTGAGAAACTGTACTGGCCATTTTTAATTGTTGAATTTAGTCTAATTTAAAACTCAGATCTCACATTCAGCTTAAACTTCAAACCACCCCAGCAAATATCTGTTCTAACAGCTTGCTGTTGTTGAGGGGTCTTCAGCTTAGTATAAAGGAAGCTGTATTCTCTACCTCTTTTGTGTATATACTGGTGTGTGTGTGTGTGTGTGTGTGTGTGTGTGTGTGTGTGTGTGTGAGCATTTGTGAGTGTGTATGTATGAGTGTGTATGTGTGAGTGTGTATGCATATGTATGTGTGTGAGAGAGTGGGGAGAGAGAGAAGAGAGGGGAGAGAAGAAAGGGAGAGGGGGAGATTGGAGAGAGGGAGGGAAAGACAAGGAGAGGGGGAGAGAGGAAAGGGAGAAAGGGAGATGGGAGGGAAAGGGAGAGAGGATCATCTCTTTGGAGTCTTGCACTGGGGCTGGCAGGAAGACAATAGTAGGGCATTGGGGCCACATGTTTTCCTTGTTCTTTGCTGCCTTTGTTGGATTTGTGGCTGGTGACCACTCTCCTGGCTGGCTGCTTTTACCTCTGAAGCTGGGCATGGACTGTACCTGGTTCTCCATTTTACCTTGTAGCTCTGACGTGGCAAGCACACTCTCTGGCTTCTCACTTCCAAGATGCCATTCTCAAAGGGCCTACTTTCTGTCATTCCACTAACTTGCTGGGATGTCATGTTGTCGGACTTTTGCTTCTTTCTATCTTTCACTAAGTCTCATATCTATGTCCCACGCACAGGGATAACATCCTAAGCATGTGACTGACTGAGGTACAAGTCACTCTCTGGTGCTGGTGGAATGACTCCAGTGGTCACTTCTTCTCTGGATGTTTTGTCCTTGGTCTGATTGAGAACACAGGCTGCAGCTGGCTGTGGCAATGCTGTGAGACTTAGATTCCATTCTGGAAATTGTGGGACTCTTGGAGCCTCTCTATTTCTGACTTTAGATCATAAAAACCAGTTTGGGACAGAGTGTCATACTACTCAGTATCATATTTTAAAAGATCATGTCATACTTGTAAATTTTTAAAATTATTGCTCATAAACAAAGCATGTTTGGGCTTTATCCTCCCAGATAAGTTGCATCAACATTCTCTTATGAACTGTTGTCTGGTGGTCAAAATCTGTCATATGTTTGACTTCTTGTGATTAACTTGAAACAATATTCTACTTATGAACCATATACCTTAGGCTCACATACAATTTTTCAAATTTGAAAATTTTAAGGTACTACATGCACTATGCTAATCATAAAATTTATTTTAATTTGTGCTACTTTTTTTTCTTTTAGCTTACCATTCTTTCCTATTTCATAGCAACTGGAAGACATGGTTTTTTTTTTTTGTGGAACATTCCTTAGCTCACTTTTATGAACCTAGATTCTTAATTTAACAAATTTGTTGCATACTGAATCAAATAAACTTGAAAAAAATGCTGAAGTTTTAGACTCATTGCAGATGAATAGATGCACACCTCTTGCTTGATCAGTCATAAGGCTGATGACAAAGATAAGGGACTAAGCCTATAGTCCTGAACTCATGGGTCTAGATGTTTGTTCAGTATGCTGTCATCTTGGCCTAGCTTGAAGTGTGCAGTGCTGTTTGAATAAATCAGCATTGGCCTTAGTTAGTGATGCTATTTAATATTCATACTTTCTCCAGAGAAGACAGGGGATATCAACACATCAGCAAGATCCTCATGCATTGTTGAGGCAGCTTTGCAGGATGACTCCTCTTTGTCTATTTTTAAATGCTTTCCTAGACACTGTTTTCTGATGCTATGATTTATATTCCCCAGATCTTAGAGGAGATGTTTTTAGCTTCCTTTTGCTGTTTTAAATAACAATGGTGTGGTGGCTGAAGGCACTCTTTATTCTCGAATTCATGATGCCTGTCACCTAGCATCTCTCTTCCTTCCCTACTTCCTCAGTTCAATGAAAAGATGAGACTGATAGGGTTCAGAATTAATTTCCACTCCCAACTCTCTATATAGGTTTTGCCTAATATCGCATTTGATCTTGTTTTCTAAAATTTAAATGATTGTGATTCTGGCAGAAAAATATTTCCCAAGCCTTACCTGTAAAATTTGCACTGCAATATCCACAGATATTTAGAAATTGGGCCCTCTAGCTTCTGGGGGAGATGAATACTATTTTCATTCTCTATCCACATAGATTTTTGTAAATGTCCTCAGATATATTTTGAATCAACTTTGGTGAAGGCAGTTTTCGACGTCAGCACAGGTACTGACATGATTAGTAGCCTGTAATAGGCAGTCTTAAAACCCTCCTGGTTAAACTGTTGTCATTTCATATTGGTTCTGTTTAAGAGAGTATTTATTTTAAATTTTGCCATTCCTCTTATTAGTTCTGCTTTTGGATATTCTAAAGGGGGAAAAAAGAACTGTCGTAGTTAGGGTTACTACTGCTATGATGAAACAACACAACCAAAAAGCAAGTTGAGAAGGAAAGGGTTTATTTGGCTTACACTTCCATATCAGTGTTTATCACTAAAGGAAGTCAGAACAGGGCAGGACCCTAGAGCCAGGAGCTGATGCAGAGGCCATAGAGGGTTGCTGCTCACTGACTTGCTTGCTCAGCCTGCTTTCTTATAGAACCCAGGACCACCAGCCCAGGGATGGCACTGCCCACCATGGGTTGGGTCCTCCCATACTGATCACTAATCGAGAAAATGCCTTACAGCTGGATCTCATAGGGGCATTTCCTCAACTGAGACTCCTTCTTCTCTGATGACTAGCTTGTGTCAAGTTGACACACAAAACCAGCCAGTACAAGAACTGATAAGGATGCAGACTCTGAAGTTCTTTCTAAGATTATGATATAAGATAGACATCTTGATTGGATATTTTAAGCCTTAGGCTGGTTTTCTGTTGGATGTTTTAACAATCAGTGTTCAAAGATTTATAGGTCCAGAGGAATTGCTGTAGAGACCACAGTTTCATGTCACTATCTAAAAAGTTTATAATGACACTCATTTTAAATTTATGGACCTTTGGGTATTGAACTGACACCTTTTGAAATGTCTAATATGTTTAGCAGTATAAGTTTACTTGATGGGAGAATAATGTGTAGGCATTGCATTGACTGGCTTTGTAGGTTAACATTTCTTCAACCAAGACCTTAGCAGAAATTTCACTTTCCAAGGCCCTGTGTCCCATCAGAAGCATAGAGAGAGGGTATTTCCACCCCTTTCTCAGTCCTTCCATTTATATTGAGACTGTGAAATGGGTTGTACAATACTGTGCCCAAAGACTTGCATTCTGCGGCATGCTCTCTGCTGATGTTTGAATTTGGATGTCATTGTGGAAGTTCCAGATTTTTATTGTGAAATGCATTAGCAGTCTTATGGAAATCTTCATGATGAAAACAATAGGCCTTCTTATTTTAAAGTGTAACTTAAACAATTCTTCAGTTTCAAATATATATATATATATATATATATATATATATATATATATATTAGAATGAGGAATGAAATTAGTTCCATCTCTCACTAGAAGTAGATTCTGAAGGAAACATCTGATTGTAGCCTGTCCCCTGCCCCAGGAATATAATAGTGACATTGACATTGACTATGAACTCTGCCTTCTGCTCTCGGTACTTGTTAGTTGATTATTTCATTAATTCTCATGGTGCTTTCTACAGCAATTGGCAGAACTATGCAGAGTGGTAAAAATCAAAACAAAGTAAGTCAGCCATGAAGAAAGCAAAGGTCTTCTGGAGGTGGGCAGGGCTATTGCCCTCCCCAGGGGTTTCTGAGGAGATTAATCTGTCAAATGATAAAGGGAAAGGAGGAAGACTAATATCAAGTTTAAAAAAGTAGGACTATGGTGTTCAGTAAGGCCTATGGAAGAACCCTGCCTTAACAATAATAGTCATAAGTTAAATGCATTATGCCGATTGCACCAACTAGTAACTCAGAATTCTCATATTTACTTTGAGAGTCCAGGAAAAGGTCTGGCAGCCTTGTGAAGACCATGCTTAGTTCTTTGGGAAATATACTTCCTGTGTCCAGACTATGATGTAGGGGCCTGATAAAGCCCATATTTCCATAGTTAACAAGGAGTTTTTGGAGTCATTATATGAAATTGTACTATCTTTGTAGGTAGGCATTCCTATTCCTAGATAGTTCTTGTTTCATCATTTCACCTTATGCCATTTGAACCGTTAAATCTAATAAGAGCCTAAGTTTCATTTCTGGCCATGCTGCAAGTCATACAGGGAAGAGGGTTCATGGACCAAAGGAGACATGGACCAAAGGATATGTGATGGGCCTGGGCCTAACACAAGTGAAAGATGTTAATGGCCTCATGATTGCAACTAACTTGGTGAAATGGACATGGCTCATTGGCTAGTATGTCATTGTTTTTCTTCTTAGCCTGGGCAGAGCAGGTCTGACTCACCTCTGCCACCTGCTTTTGTGGATTGCAATGAAATGGATTCTAGGTAGATGAGGTCCCAGAAAGGACTCTGAACATGTGACTGAGTCATTTTTTAAATCTGTATTTCCATTCCAGAGTTGGGGTTAGAAGAAAAGAGGATGTTGAACACTGATGAGAGGGAAGGCTGGAGAGAGAGTCAGACATGTTTACCAAGCAGTGGAAGGAATTAGTGAAATTCTTCAAACCGGATAGAATCACATGTGCCTTTCCTCCAGGTTCTTTATTCCTTCCCCCGAGTAGATGAGGCACTGCTTTGGTGTAGAGGGTTGGAGGGCTTTCTCACTGTCCTCTGTCCTGGTGACAGATCCAAGTAAAATATCCTGTCTAAACACTGGTATCTTTTCCCACCTTTGTCCCTCCAGGGATTACTGTCAAGAAGAAAAGGGTGCCAATTTTCTACTTATTGTTTCATCTAATTATTTTAAATCAGGACCCTTGTTAGAGGAACAGTTTGTGGTACCACAAATGCTTTTGTCTCTCCTTTTTTTTTAAATTCTGTTTCTTATTAATCAGAGGTGATCAAATGGAATGATAGCTATATTGGGGATGACTGGAATTTGGGCTCTGAGTACAAATAGAGGAACCAAGAGGCTGTAGTTCATTGTCACTTATAATCATTTTAGACAGGGAAAAATCCATTGATTACTAGTGATCTATGTAGGCTGTTTTTTGAAAAGCCTGAAGCAGTAAGTAAATGTGCCTCATCTTATGGTGAAAAGTGATGGGGTGAATGAGTCTTACCTGTTCCTGTGGACTCTGCCAATTCCACTGTAATTCTTTCTTAGAAGTACGCCATTCCCTGCAGCTCAAACAGAATGGAGCTTGGCTTTCCGTTGTTCCAAACCTATTACTTAATGGAAAAACATGCTGGGAGTTCTTGAAGTTTACAGTTCTGTATAGAGGATTCTCATGATTAATAAAGCTGATAAATATTTATATGTGCATAATAGATTGTATTTTTTGTCAGAGTTCCAAATATAGGTCCTCTGTTGAAAAAGCTGCAGTAAGAAGGGGCTGTGATCTAAGATGTTCCTCCTACTCTAAATACAAAGTAGCCAACTTACCTCTCAGAATTTAAAAATAAATTAAAAAACAAACAGACTGGATGGGTGGCACACACCTTTAATCTCATTACTCTGGTAATAGAGACAAGTTGATCTTATGAGTTTGATGCCAGCCTGGTCTTCATAGGTAGTTCCAGTCCAACCAAATCTACATCACAGGATCTTGTCTCAAAAGTAAAATAAAACCATAGCAACAACAAAAACCTTATCATAGCAAAATATTTTGTCACTATTATGTAATGAGAACTGGCTCATATTTTGGATAGCCATACTCCCTTTGTCTTCATAATCACATTGGCTCCAGCAGTTATTTCTTGATTTCTTTAATAGAAGAACATAGGTTTATTTAGAACAGAAAGTATTACATTTGCTTAACAAGAAGGCCAACTTGTGTCTGCCCATGGAAGCCTCTAAACCAGTGGTTCTCAACCTTCCTAATGCTGTGACCCTTAACACAGTTCCTCATGCTGTGGTGACTCCCCCCCAATGTAAAATAATTTTCGTTGCTACTTTATAACTTAATTTAGTTACTGAGTGGTGTTGCAGTTCCCAAGATCATGAGAAATATGTGTTTTTTGATGATCACCACCCACAGGTTGAGAACCCATGCTCTCACAAAGGTTTCCAGAACCTGGGATGAGGATTATGAGAGGAAGAGTTAGGCCTAAGTGCTCCTGTGCTGGGAAGAATGGTCACCATTGTAATTGTCATCAGGCAGGTTGTGTGGATGCTGAAAATTTAAATTTTATTAGATTTTCGTTTATTAGCATAAGCTTATAAATCAGTTTGAGTTTTATAGTGACATTTATTTTATGAGTACAAAATATTTTAAGAGTCAGTGAGCAATTCTTTTTTCATTTTAGAAGTGTACAAATTAATGTTTTTTTTTCAAAGAGTTAGAAAGGCAAGTGGCATTTTAACAGAAGAGATGCAGTTGCACCCATTCCTCAGACATCGTAGCCTTGGACCTCTTTGCCTTCCTTTGCCTTCTTTCCTTCCAGCCTTCCTTCTTTCTGTATTCATTCAAAAGCAGATTTTTGCATGCTGGTAACAGCCAGGCATTTGCTTATTGTAAGGTGACCTACTACTTTGTGATGCTCTGTTGTAATGAGGGCAACAGCCTTGCAAGGAGTAAAATCAAGTAACATGATAAACTAACTAGATAAGAATGTGATGGTGGGGTGTAGAGAGATGCTCAGATAAAAACAATAGATGGATCCATGTAAATATACCTGAAGAGTGAAGAAGATCCTTGTGGAAGGAGCAGGGGGAAAGCATTTTGGGTTGAGGGATTAGCATGGCCAGGGAAAACAACCTGGGTTATGGATTAACTGTATTAACTATGGATTTCTCACTCTGTCCTTCCTATCCCTTGGACACACCCATTCAGCCATTCACTTAATGTGAGGTGCACATACAGTTGGGCTCTCCACAGTTTTCTGGTTCTTTTTAACCCTGTGTTGATAATGCTTCCTGTCTGCTAAATACCTTGTGTTGCCCTTTCACACAACAGTTTTTGTCCAGTTACTTAGAGAAAAAAGGAAAATCATATTTCCTGCCCATCATCCCCTGTTTCATTCTCTGCCCAGGATGGAGAATGGGGTGAAATTTGGGAGACTCTCTTGTGAACTGTTTTCAAACCCTGTACCAATCTGTTTGATGGCTCTTGCCATGTAGGATTCTCTTTCCTGTTCTGTACACCTGTGACTTGAGTCTCAGGGTCCTCTCCTATCACAGAGTCCACTGACTGTACCCAGTCCATTGCCACTGACTGGAGAAGTGCTGTGAACTCCTGTATAACAAGGACTTAGAAGTCCATGAGCTGAATAAAAGAGGTTAGTCATCCAAATATGGCTCCCTTTTTACATCTGAAACAGCTTTAAATCAGTAATCAGGATATTCAACATAGTTAACATGTTAATGCATTTATGTGTTTCTCAAATGTTAGTCTTCTCTTTTCACTGCCAAATGTATAACCCCTCAGAGAAAAGAGTTCAAAGGCAATAACTGCTGGAGACTGTTCTCAAAATAGTTCTTGTTCTGACCTATACATAACATTTCTAACTTAATGTTGACAATTATTTAAAATGGAAACATATATAGAATTGTCTGTTTTATTAAAACACTGAAAACCCCTGAGAGTTAGAGTTTAGCATTTTAGCTAGATTGGCTGTTCACCAAGCCCCAGGGATTCCTCCCTCTCTGCCTCCTCCTTGCTTGGAGTATAAGGATTACATGCATGCATCGTCATGCTTGGCTTTTACATTGGATGCCGAGGACCAAATTCAGACCCTCACACTCATCAGAACTTTACACACTTAGACATTCCCCAGCTCTCAGAAGAGAAATTTGTTTTAAATTGACTATTTGAGCAAGTTCTCTGTACCATTGAATCATAGTGCAATATGGAATAACATGATGAACCCATGTTTGAGAAATTACAAACCAATTAACCTGGTTCCTGTCAAGATCATCTATCCCATCTAGCCAAAGATATATAAACCTTCAATTTTCTTCACTTTTCAACATCAAGCTGCCTTTTGATACTCTCATCTGAGATTCCTCCTGGGATGCCCCTAGTAAGTATTTGGCTAGAGACTACAATTAGAGTGGAGGCCGTGTATACCTCAGAGAAGCCAGCTCAACCAATATCCCTTGCCAATTTCATCACAAACAATATTGTCCCCTACAGCCATAGTAAAGGGCAAGATAGGCTTTTTTTTAAGATGGGATTTTGTGTTTTGCATTTTTATGATTTTTCTGTTGTGCTCATCTGAGATAGCTGTCATCAAAATATGCAGTATATATTAATTCTGGATGTTGAAGAATATGTTCCACATGAACTAATTTTTTTAAATACACTGTGGTTTCATTTTATGTACATTTCCCCCAGAACTGTACATATAGTTAGACATGACATTTCTCAGAGACATTTCTGTACCTTTCTACACCATGATATCCTGTAGCTTGCTCAACACTATGACATGCATTCTTCATATTAATTTAATAGTTTTCTGTTTGAGTGGAGAATTTAGTCCTAAATAAATTCTTAATATGTAATTGCAAGACAACAAATTGCTAGCATAATGATACTAATGTTTTAAAAAAATAGCTATTCGATGAGATTTTAACTTGTTTAGAATTTCCCTTCCTTCTTTCCCTTTTCATTTTTCTTCCCTCCTTCTCATCCTGCCCTATTCCTTTTCCTTTTCTTTATTTCTTTAATTAAAATAAAGCTTTGCTGGCCTAATGGTGTAATTCTATTACCTTAGCTGCTTGGGAAGCTGAGTCAGGAGGATGACATGTTTTGGGCCTGCCTGGGTTACAGATGGGATCCAAAACTAGCCTGGAAAAATTGAGAGGATGAAAAGAGAGCTAGGGGTATTGCCTAGTGGTACAGTGTTTGCCTGGTGTGCAAATTCCCCAGTACTGTCCAATAACAATCAAACACAAAACATAAAACACTCACCTCATTGAGCCGGTGTCTGCTGTATTTGTCACGACATCCTCCACCTTCACAGATTCTGTCCCCACATAGTTGTGAATCATCCAGCGATCAGACACACTGTCTTGTTGCTCCTGGTAGTATGTTGTTAGCTGTCTCTGTTCTGTTTGTGCTGAGTGTGTATGTTTTTGTTTTTGTTTTATTGCAATGATTACATGACGATGACAGTTTCTATTGTGTTCCTATTGTGCTGCTACTGTGACAGTTAATATTTACTATTAACTTCTCAGGATCTATTCTCAGCTAGGAGATTCACCTCCAGGAATGCCTGTGAGGGGTTTTCTACATCAAGTTAACCTGAGGTGGGAAGACAAACTGTAAATGTAGGTAGCATCATTTTATGGTCTCTCCTTATGGACTGAATAAAAAGGAGAGAGTGAGCTGAACACCTACATTTGCATCTCTTTGGTTCCTGGTTGTAGATGTGATGTGACCATGTGCCTCACACTCCTGCCACCATCTTTCCTTGGCATGGTAGATCACACCTTCAAACTGGACACTAAAAATTAACCCCTCAGAAGCACTAAGGAAAGGTTATGATGATGCAGGAATTATAAACAATCCTAGAATAGTTTAAAGCATATGAAGGATGTATGTATGTTATTTGGGAATATAATACTTTTGTATATAAGGGACTTCAACCTCAGATTTTGTGTGTGTAACACACACACACACACACACACACACACACACACACACACACACACGAACACACACAGGGGTATGGACACCTGTGTTGGCTAGTTTTATGTCAACTTGACACAAGCTAAAGTCATTGGGGAGGAGGGAACCTCTATTAAGAAACAATCTCTATAAAGATGCAGCTTTAAGACATTTTCTTAACTAGTGATTGATGGGAGAAGGCCCAACCCATTGTAGGTGGAGTGTCCCTGGACTGGTAGTCCTAGATTCCACAAGAAAGCAGGTTGAGTAAGCTATCAGGAGTAAGCCAGTAAGCAGCACCCTCCATGGCCTCTGTATCAGCTCCTGCCTCCAGGTTCCTGCTCTGTTTGAGTTCCTGTCCTGACTTCCTTAGATGATGAACAGGGCTGTTCAGGATTAGTAACACCAACTAGAACAAATACTTGTGCTCAGGGCAGAGGAAGACTTTTAGTGTCTTCTTTATCACTTTCTGCCTTGCTCCCCCAAGATAAATTTTCTCTGTGAAACTGGGGCTTTCCAGTTCTTGGCTGTGGCAAGCAAGCAGGGAAGCTCTTAGGACCTGGCTGTCTCTTCCTGGCTTGCCATTGTGTTAACAGGTACCTGATGTGGTGCCTGGTTTTAGAGTGCACTCTGGGAATCCAAATGCAGGTCTTCTGGTTTACACAGCTTTAACCCATCCCTTCAACCCCTTGTCTAGACTGTGGTGTCCCTGAGCAACCTGGAAATGATTACCAAAGTCCTTTATAGAAGGCCTAATTTGTGACTGGAAACTCCCTATAATTTTATTGAAAAGAGTTACTTAACAAAGATTAACTTAGAATTTAGTTAACATACAAAAGGATGAGTTTTATTATGATGTTCTTATGCATGTGTACCTTTTTACTTTGCTCATATTTACCCACCAATTTCCCTTTCTTTTCTCCCAATCCTATTAGTTCCTTTCCTTTCCCCAAACGATTTCATGAACTCTCTCTCTCTCTCTCTCTCTCTCTCTCTCTCTCTCTCTCTCTCTCTCTCTCTCTCTCTCACACACACACACACACACACATATATATATATATATATATTGATTCAGATTAATGTACTGAAAATAGTCTAAAAGATGTGTTTATTTAAATTAACATATAGCACCATCCCTTTCTTCAATGGATTTGTCCCAAGTCCTAAAGGAAGCTATTGGTCTTAGTCTTCATATTGCAAGGTGAAAGGGTCAGCAAGAATAGCTTGTCATCCTTTCCCATATCCTATTCTTCAGTGAATTTTTCTAGTGGTGTTTGTCCATCACTTTTTTATTAATTCTTATCTGATGTGCACCTCTATCAAGAGAGAGTGAATCTGGGACACAAGAATGAATGACCAAATGCAATAAGGCAGGGCTCATCCTATGTGTGGACATGCTCATGCCTCATAATTAGTCATTTGTCAAGTCCCAAGTCACTAGAGACAAGTCAAGTAAAGCCATAAGTCATTAGCTCCCGTATTAGAGCTTGATAAAAATTTACTATTTATAAAATGCAATGCATTTGAAAGTCTCCCAATCATACTCACTCACTGCCCTCTGAAATTTTCTTTATCAAAAGAGAAAGGGATAAAACCATCTACAACACTGACATTTGCCCTTAGATCCATGCATAAATTAAAGGAGTCTTGTGACCATTAGATGTGCTGTTCCATCTGAGAGGGCTACCATCTACGTGGCATGTAGGAACATCTCAGTACATGTGTTCACAGTTACTTTAGTAAAATCAAACTCCCACAAGTCCCACCACCACTACAAACCCTTTCCACCAACAACCCTTTCTTGCTAGTTTTAGTGCAACTGGGCATAGCATGGCTGAAGTCGAAGCACATTTGCAATCACTGGCCTGGCATATAATCTAACCCCTTGAGCTCTTGCATCTTCCACTTCAGCCTCCTTCTCACCAGCCTAGTAATGCCATGAGACATCCTCCTCAGAACAGCATCAGGAAGCTGTAGAAAGGCCACTGAGAATTAGCACCTGCAGTGATATGGGCCTGCCAGCCAGCTTTAGATTCATAGCCATTGCATCCGCTTGCTTCTCAGCACATACTGCAAGGAATTTCACTTCCTTTCTCTCTCTCTCTCTCTTCTGCAACCCATGATGAAATGGTTTTGGCTTCCAGTTTGAAGATACAGACCATCATGCTGAGGAAGATATGGTAGTGGGAGCGTGAGGTACCTGGTCACATTGCATCCACAGCTAGGAACCAAAGAGTGATAAATTCCAGCGCTCTGCTCACTTTTTTTCCCAACTAAATTTTCTTAGTTTCTGTCTCTTCTGAATCACTGGGAAACAAGGGTGGCCCTTCTGGATGTGACACAAGGAGTCTTGTAACTGTTCAAAGTCACCTTCTTTCTTATGCCATTTCTTCCACTTGTACCCCTAAATTCAAAACAAAACAAAGCAACATGAAAAGCATTTTTAAAAATTTCTCTCACTGTCCATGAGATTAAAAACTGGGCCAAGGTTGAACCCAAACTCTATTTTTCAATTCATTTGCACTGAGGAAGTCACACTGTCTGTCAAATGATGCTGCTGTATTATTTTCTTCTCCCTCAGTCTCTTCCTCCCTCTGGCTCTCTTCGCCATCACCTGCCGTCTACATCCATGCTCACCACAGCCTACCTTTCCTTTGCTCTCAGGCTTGTCCAAAAACATGTACTTTGAAAGTTGAACAGACTTCATAGAATATGATCAAATAATTCGGTGTGTGCTGAGCTAGTAACCTGGAGCCAGCAAGAGTATCCCTGCTTTCTGGGTGATGGAGCACGTGAAGGAGAGGCAGGCTCCTTTCATTCGCTGACTCACAAGTGAAGATCCACTCTAAATAGCATGCGTTAGAAGGCATGGAGTGCATTCTGTGTGCTTTGTGCCAAAACTGAGCACTGTGCAACACTCCAGTGTAAACAAGTTGAGTAGTATTTATACATGGTTTTCCTGTAGACTTAAGGCAGAGTGACTAGTTTCCTCTAAAGAGCCAAACCAAGCTCACCGGGTTGATGTTCACAGTTTAATTTTCTGACTGTATTCAGAGTACACCATTTGCCTCTAAGTTTCAAATATCTCTGCTGAATTAGGAAGCCAGCCCCCTCTTTCCTTCTGTGGATTAGATGAGAAGACTTTGAGGAACACCAAGGCAAGCTGCTATTAAACAGCCCAAGTGGATAGAGAGATATAAAGATGGGCTACGGAAGAAGTGCAAACGAAGAGCAGCAGGGACAAAAATGAGTTTTGTGACATGGCAGAGAGGCTGAAGTAATTGGAAAGGAGTCATTTCACAAAAGATGTAACATGTGAATTATGGGAACAATAAAAACCATATTCACTCGCCGAGGAGTCTAAGAAGGACTGCTAGAGATGTGGGCGTGAGTCTCAAGCTGATTGGCCATATTAAAATAACTGCTATAATTTCAGACATTACTAGTGCTGATGATCTACCTGGAAGACAGTAGGAAAAGTGTCTAGGTTTAACTAAGAACAGACTGCTCTGTTCTCAGTGACAATGGCTCACATGTAAGGGACCATTTCCACCAGGGATTGGTGGTGCATTTCTTTGGGTCAAAAGTTGCTATCGTTGTCGCATGGATGATTAGGTTCACTACTAGCCAGCTTGCCAACCTTCTGGGTGTAGCTAGAATTGAACACAACAAGTACAAACCAAGCAGCAACAGGCAAAGTATTTGATTTTCTTGGAAACCGTGACACTTTCTTGTAAGTCCAGTGTCATCTCAAGGCCTCTAACTGTTCTGTGCCTTGTGGTCTTTTGTGCTTTGGGTTGGAGCCAGAGCTGTGCCAACACTGAAGGTCACACATGGCTTTGAGAGTGAGTAGCCGGACAGCTCAGCAGTCAAGGTCCTAAGCCTCATAGTAGAGGCATTGTGTGAACACAGCTGAGGTGACGGCAGTCCCCAGTCTTTGCTTTTGTCCCAATGATGTTTGGATGAGTGCTAGCTGAGGTAAGAGGCAAAAAAGAGAGGAAGCCTTCTCAGGGGTGTAGACAGCTCTCCTCTGAGTGGCTGGGGATGCCTGTGGATACATACAGAATTCTGCCTCTTTCCCACTCTGACATGCCTCTCAGATTTGAGATCAGCTTCTCTAAAACAGAAGGTGAAGGGACTGAAATTCTGAGTGTCCCAACACATGCAAACAGAATGAAACTGAAACGCAGAAGAGTTCAATGTACTGGAAAGAATCTCTAGGAATTCTGGAAGCCAGCTCTCCCATGTTTGCTCCTTGTCTCGCCTTAGACTTGCAGATGTGGGCTACCATGCCCAGCCTTGCAGGAGCTCTGGGTGTCTGCGGTCCTCATGCTGTGTGGCAAGTACTTCTGTCCAGTGAGCCATCTCCCCAGCCCTTGACTTCTTAATATTAGAAGTTGGATCATCTTTTGAAATAAAATTACTTAAAATATATACAAAGCCACAATTTGTAAAAGCAATTGTCTACATGAAAGAGACAATGACTAACAAATTTAGCTTGTGTGGGTGCCTTCCATATCAGCAAACTACTGACTTTTTAAAAGCAAGATTTTCACCTTTCATTGCATATATTTTCTGCATTACTTTCAAAACTAAATTACAGCTTGGAAACCATGCTTTACAAATATTCTTTTATTAATGTTAAGATGTTAGGTTTGCTTGATATGAGTTGGTCACCAGAAATATAATAGATAAATGTATTGATTTCCTTTCATTTAAAAATGGCTAATCGAATTCTCTTCTCTTCTGTTAAATGCTACCCACTGCTCTCCAGGGCACTTAACCCCTGTGCTTACTGGTTGTTTAGGGTTCCCACCTACTTTGAGAATGACAACCTCATATGAGAAGAGCATAGAGTGCTGGGGGAAGTGCGGAGCAAGATGAAGGGGAAGCTGAGGCCTGGGAACAGGGCAAATGATGAGTTGCAAAGAAAAAACATTTCATTTCACATCCTCTTAAGTGGGTCCCCACAGAATGAGTGACCCGGATTCAAGGTGGATCTTCTGACTTCAAATGATCTAGATTTAGGGTGGGTCTTCCACCTCAAACAATCCAACCAGGAGAAATCCCTCACAGGTGTGCCCAGATGCTTGGGTTTTAGTTAATTCCAAGTATAGTCAAGTGAACAACCAAGATTAGCCCAACTAAGATTAGCTATCACAGTATCAATCATCTTTTTTATTTTAAAAGTTTAATTTAGTTTTTGAAATAAGATGAAATATTACCTATGTTCCATGTAATTAGTGAATGAGTAGAAGGTCTGGAGCTTTCCTTTACAAAGAGTCAATTTAATTAACCTACACTGCAGAGCTCTCCCACTCATCTGCTTGTTTGTATCTGGACACTTGCATTTATCATATCTTACATTTACATTCTTCCCAATATCCATGTGTTATGCCATCAATAAGATACTGGAGCACACAGAGTAAAGTACTTGTTCCAGATAACATGGTGTTTAGTGGCCAGTGTGTGTGTGTGTGTGTGTGTGTGTGTGTGTGTGTGTGTGTGTGTGTGTACATGTGTGTGCATGTGTTTGTGCATGGGTGTGTATGTGTGTATACATGTGTGTATATATGTCCATGCATGTGTGCATGTATATCTGTGCATATTTAATTTTCAGGTCCAGTTATAATTTAATGCATCTCAGTAGATCATTTCATATGGATGGGTAGTAATTCTCTAAGATTTCTTTCATTTGAAATTATAATTTTTAATGAATAAGATGAAGAAGATAAACCAGAGTTGACAAGTGGTGTAGGACCTCATGTGAGGCTAGGCATGACACATAATAATAATCCTGTTTGGTTGATCAAAAGACTATACACTATGGAAATTTTTATATACACAAAACCTGAAGAATTTTGCAAATAACACTTTTAGAATATTTCTGGAATATAATTGTAGACAGAAGAAATTAAATCAAACTTCTCAAGAGAATTATGAGACACACAGATTCAAGTTATATAAATACTCAAGATTTTCCAGAACCCAAATTTAAAAGAATATAATGAACTATAATTTTTTAAATTTTATTTATTTATATTTTATGTATGACTGCTCTGCATGTATACCTGTACACCAGAAGGTATCAGATCCTATTACAGATGGTTGTGAGCCACCATGTGTTTGCTGGGAATTGAACTCAGGACCTCTGGAAAAGCATCCAGTACTCTTAAGCACTGAGTCATCTCTCCAGGCTCAAACTATAACTTTTATTAATAGTAAGTCATAAATTGTCTTACAGTAAAGATACACTCTTAATATATGTGGCCAGGAGATTTTGGCCCTGTCTGAACAAATGGAAAGTACTTAAAGTAAGACAGCTTGGACTTCACTAAGCAACATAACTCCTGGGAACCAAAGATGAACAGATTGTTAGCATAACAATACAACATCCCAAGATGAGGACATAGAAAACCAATGACTTGCTTCAGTGGAAGTCATTAGAAAGAGCTATTACCTGCACAGGAAAAGGGAGAGGAAATGAGCTGTGTTGAGTTAACTCACAAAGGCCAGTAGATTTCTAAGTTTGGAAGATAGCTAGGATCTTTTTGTGTGATGGAGCTCTTTGTAGGATATTTGCATGAAAATTGACAGAATTCTGTCCTTTTTATTGATCAAAGTAAACCACATTAATGACAAAAGCTTTACATGGAACATAATAAAGGAAATAGCACTTGAAGGGGGAAAAATCTCACTTCATTTCTCAAGAAAGACTTGATAAGAAAACAGAATATGCTTGGTAATGAGGCTCAGCTTTTGGTGGGGTGACTGTGGGCAGCAGAAGAGGGTGACTTCAAAGCTCAGTTTGCCTGATCGCACTCTACCAGGGATTTGGGTTTTTACTCAGTTTGCTAATTTGGCAAGTCACCAAAGCATAGCTTCATTTAGGACTATGTCACTCATTATCAAAGGATCCATTTTCACACAAAAATGTGATTTATCCCAACCCCACTCATCAGCCAGCTATCCTTTTAACTCAGAAAATAATTTACTATTATATATCAAAATATTTTATAAGCATGATTTCAAATGAAGAATTACAGAGGGAAAGCAAACAGAAGAGTTATATATTGACAGGTCTGATACTACAGCCTAATTTTGGGGGAGCTTAGTTCTCAGTGGCTTAGATTTAGTGGAGATGGGTAACGTGGGGTCATCTGCCATGGCAAGATCTGGTTGTACTTTCCTGAATTTATTCTAAATTCTTTGTCTTTGACCAAAAGGGATTTTCACATTTGGTTCCAAATTGTTGGTTATAAAGAAAAATCTTGAAATGTGTGTCCTGACGTGATGTTGAGAAAGCCATCTTTGAACGTGTCCACTTCAGTGCCACAGCTTGCTCCATGATAATGCCTGATAGTTGAGAGTACTATATGTGACTCACCTTCAGTGGCATCCAAAAACAGACAAGCTGCTTTCCTTCATGTGATAGACCATTTAATTTGTTCCAATGTGGGGGACTATAAAGAAATAAAAGTAAACTGTTTAATCTTTTGAAGCAAATGCATATTTTTTATTCTCAGATGAAATTCTGCTTTAATAGTTAATTAACAGAGCCTTCCACTGTATTAACTGGGGAGCTAAAATCTACACAATAAGTTATTGTTGCTAGTGATCAATTATTTGCAATGAAGAATATTTAAGAATTTACGGGGGTGGTTGAGCACCCAGAAAATTTCTCTTCATGGGGACCATTCCTCGTTAGGTTCCTTTCTGCTGCTGATAGTTGCAGCTTAGATATGATTCACTTAGCATCTTTGATACATCCCTCATACATTAACCTTATCCTTTAATAACAGTTCAGACACTTTTTTATTGTGTTTCTTCAGAGCACCCTTATGAAGATTATGTAAGTACCAAATATGTTTAGTTTTGATACAGGTATTACTAAGTTTCCGAAGAAGAGAAAGGCAAACAATGAAAAACTTTGAGATCATCAGAATGTTGTTGACTTCCTCATTTCTTAGCTGATGGTGAATCTGAACCAAAATAGTTTGATTTGTATGAAGTGGTAATATATGCTGGGAAAGTTGGTGCAGGTAAAGGGTAGAAATGGTTTGCTCATCCAGTCATGCTTTTTAATACTTATGTCTGTCAGGTGGTGGGGATATTTGCGAGATTAGCAGCTCATTAATATGAAACTACTGAGGGGACTCACAATCAGGCATCTGGGACAGACACAAGTAACTTTATGCAAGGTAGCGCTAGGGACATGTTACAGGAAAACTCCATTCCCCCTCCCTTCTACTGAAAATAATTTCTGTTCTCATACAGTATATCCTGATTACAGTGTCCCCCTCTTTCTACTCCTCCCAGTTTCTCTCTACCTCCCCTCCCCTCTGGATTCACTCCTTTTCTGTCTCTCATTAGAAAAGAACAGGCTTCTAGGTGACAACAACCAAACATGACAAAAGCCATCACTTGGAGTCTGGGAAGGCAATCAACAAGAGGGAAAGAGTCCCTAGAGCAGGCACAAAAATCAGGGACCCACTAGTCCACACACTCAAAAATACTAAGCTGAAAGCTATAGTTGTATACACAGAGGACCTGGTGCAGACATGAGTAGACCCTGTGCTTGTTGCTTCAGTCTCTATGAGTTCATATGTGCCTTGCTCAGTTGAATCGGAGTGCCTTGCTCAACAGAAGAACTCTTGAGATACAGATGTGGCTTAAACTGGAAAGTAGGCTATATGTGTTCATTGAGGAAATGGTATTTGTGTACAGATGTCAGTAAACAGACTGTAAATTTGAGAAGACAGATCAAGGGCAGGAAGCTGTTGGCATTGGACTCTTCACAAAGATGGAATAGTATAGAGAAACCCAGATGTAAGGAGTTACTAAAAGCAAACTGGGAAAAAAAAAGGATACTTGTTCATCTTGACCACTGCAAGTCAGCATCTGTCATGGCTCTTGTGGTCTGCAGAATAAGATGTTGTTCTAGACTACAAAAGCTGATGGTGTCAGAACTGGACTGGAACCTGGGATTTCCTGTTTTCCAGTAACCAACACAGATGACTCATTAGGCCTGAATGAGATGCTTTGAACTGCAGTGACAATGACTCCTCATGGCATGCAGCAGTGGGAGGTGGCTCCTTGGCTTGTGCTTTATCTTCCCTGTTGTATGAGTCCTTACAAGTTGACAAGAACTTGGACGAACCCATGTTTACGATGTTTGAAAAGAAGTGTAGATGAGACAACTCATTAAAGAATGACCCATGATCAGTAAATATGTGAAAAATTCTTTTATGAATTTTAAATAAACTTGACATGACTGAAGTTAGCCATCATAGCCAGAAATAGAGAACTCATGAATTAAGTTCTGTTTGTAAGAAACTTCTAGAATGTTCTTGTATATGAATAGCTAATGAGAAATGTATTTTTTAGTAAAAAAAAAAAGCTGTGTATAGTCTCTGACATTCAATTTTTAATCATATAGAAACATGGCTGTGGGTATACATCCATACAAGAAGAAATGAGGCTGTAAGTGCTCACCCCAAAGTGTTGAGAGATGATTGTGTTAGACCACAGTTGATTTCCATTCATTCCTTTTATTTTTTATGTTACATAATGAACACACAACATTTTGTCAAAATAAAGTTATTGACATGAGAAATGATTTCCATAAAAATGTACAATTTAATCCTACCATTTGGCATAACCCTGGGGCAGTGCACAGTTAGAGCCTTATCTAATACAGTCTTTCATGGAGAGGTGACCTTAGTGTGTCTCACAACCTTAAAATGTCTGTATCTGTTGGCCAAACAATTCCACAAAAGGGAATTAATTATAAGGAAACAGGAAATTCATACATTTTTCTTGATTTTTAAAATAAATAATTCTGGAAAATAAAATGTATTAATGTGGAAATAGGTAAACTATATGCTTTTCATCCAAAGGACAGCTATGCACTTAGTCAGTGATACCTTATAAGAGTGTTCAAAGAGGCATTCAGTAGGGGGTGGGGAGATCTGGGGAGATCTGTCCTTCCAATTCTATAGTGCAGACCTACTCTTAGGAGCACCTTTTTAAACAAACTGACCCTATTTCTATCATACACAACAACAACACCAGAATAGTGTTTGAAAATATTTGTTTCAAGGCAGGAGATATACAAAAATTCCCATTTAACATATATACGTGTGTGGCAGAGAACAGTATACATAGCCAAGCTGACAGCTGTGTTTATTCTGAGTAATGAGATTACATGCAAGGGATTTTAGTTTCCTTCTCTGGGATTTTCTGTGTTTTTCTACATTTTGACAAAATCATGTACCAAGTTCAGCACAAGAAAAACAAACAAACAAACAAAAAAAAACAAAAAACTACACCTCATTTCCCAAAGGTCAAAGGGGTAGAAAGGACTGGGGGAGTGAGAAGTAACAAAGTGTTTATGGATCTCCATGGATTTCTTCAAACATTCCTCTTTGTTGTTTACGGCATCTGGCTTTTTCTAATTCTCTTTGGAAACCCCCTCCTCCTGCTGAAGTCCTTACAAAGGCTTTCAGCTGCATGGAAAATCATAACTTCCATGCAGTGCGATGTCTCCTCAAGAGTCAGGTTCAAGGGCATTCATCACCTACTGGCTCAGTGGCAAACATCTTAGGAAATACTCTCCCTCCCCATGGCCATGTGACCTCAAGGAGGCTGTTAGGATGCCCACTAGAAGGAGCATAAGATGAAAATTTCTAAGCTCAAGTTTGAGTCTGGAATCCACCACCAATGAGCTTGGGAACTTGAACAAGTCTGAGCCATTGTGTTTAATGATCCTTTCATTCTTCCAGTTAACTAATACCAAGAATAAGTTAGGTGGTCCCTGTCACAGGCCCCAAGGACAGAACAGTGAAAAAACCAAAGTTAGTCTTCCTGAGGGCAGAAAAAGACCGACCGTGTTATATAAGTGTGTGAACATATAACATGCCAGAGAGAAGTGAGTGTTGTGGCGAAAACTCAACTGATGGTCAGGAGGGCACAAGGCAGACAAGGGCTGTATTATGAATTGCCAGAGACAGACTGACACATGGCAGAAAAGACCTGGCAACCGGGACAGGCAGCCACTCTGCTTCCTTCATTGGACTGTTAGAAGCACACTGAAATAGTTTTGCAAAGGTTGAAGGGTGCTTACAGTTCTATGGAAAATTTGCCTTTGGTAAGCAAAGGGCTGGAGTTTGCCTTTCTCTGTGGTGGGGCATTCTCCCTCTGGATATAAACATTCCCCATAGCAAGTGGCCCTTCCACAGCCAAGCCCCTTCACGTCTTTATGATTCTGCACAAAACTATAATTTGGTGAGAACAAGAGACATAGTCAAGCAGTCTACTGGTACCAGCTCACAAAATGTCACTGCAATCATTTCTATACACGTCCTTAACACCAGCAATAAACACAGTCCGTCTTCTTGTCTGCTAGACTTTTCTCTGTGGATATTTTAATTCTGGAATGTATAACTGACACCTTGGGATGAATTTTGAATCACAAGGAGGGTCAATGGAAGCTGTTGCACTTCCTTGTGTAGCCCAGGTACACCAGGCCAGGTTCTTTAGGGTTCAGCCCTTTGTCCTCAGGCATCAATGGGCTTCAGTGAGACGGAACATGAAAGTGCATGGGGACTCTGCTGGCTTCAGGCCAACCAAAAGCTCTGCAGCGTGTTGTGTATGCAAGAGCGTCCAGCGTATGCCTCCAGTGTGGAAAGCAACGACACAGTGTAGCAGAGATGGGGGACTGCAGGGCTGGAATGAAAATTTCTCAACAATCCAAGGACTTCCTCTGTTTAAGACCCTTTGTTAGTAACATAGATTATATTTCATTGGTTAAAAAATGAGCAAAAATATCTTTTCCTGGGGATGGTTGGAAATACCAATAAGACCGAAGAATGGAGAAAAACCACAAATGGAAAAGAAGAAAAGGGAAGCACAGAATGGGGAGTCACAGAGCAGCTGAGATGTGTGGCTCCTACGGGACAGAGATAGGGCACATTCCATATGGACCTTTTAGGAAAGCCAGAGACAGATTAGCGTCAGAGTTAGAGATGTTAGCCCGCCGGCTTGTGCTGACACTCCTTCCTGTGTGCAGTACACTGAGATCCACACAGCCTCATCTCATGTCCGTGCTTGTTGTCTTCAGTAAACATGTACTTGTCTGCAGTAAACATGTAAGCAGCCTGGTCACCTCTCTGGTTCTAAACCTCACACAGTCCCCTCTTTGTTAGACAGTGCTCAGTGCATGCTCTCAAGTGTGAATCTATTTGTGTTGAGAGATGGACCCTGTAGCTGGTCCATCTAGGCTTAAACCCCAGCTCTCCACATGCCACATGTGTGACCTTCAACTTAGAACTCAGCTTTTCTGTTGTTCAGCTTCCCCACCCTAAAGAAGAATAAAAATATTACCTGCCTCAAAGAATTGATATGGGTGGTGTATGTATGTATGTATGTATGTATGTATGTATGTATGTATGTATGTATGTATGCTAAGTGACAGAATGATCTGATTGGCTACATCCAAATCCTGATATTCATATTCTATAGTCCCTACTTTGTGACAAGTGAACTAGAGCCATGACTGGTCCACTGAGTGATGCTATGAGCTGAATGCTCTTCACAGAGAAGCTGGTGGACACTGTCACCAGGGAACAGTAGGCTTACTTCTGTACTGTGCTGGCTGGCAGGCCTCTGTACATTGCCCTGCCCAGTCAGTTCTCTGTTTACCCTGCTGTCCTGGGACAAGAGTCTGTGTTTGCTCAGGACCGAGTTTCTGTCACATTCTGCAAATGTTCCAAGTTTGCCATTAGTGATCATCTAAGGTGACCTTGTTTTCCTTTTAAATACCCTTACTTTATCCTGAGAATGTTTTTACATTCTTTTCTGATGTGAATCATTTAGTTTTTTGAACATTCTTTGCTTGTTCTATTACTTCAGTGGAAAATGAGACCAGGTGCTTTTCCTGTGTGGAGAAGACAGATTTGCCTCTGTTATAACTTAAATAACTTAACATCTGCACAGCAGTGACTGGGGCACACAACGATATAATGAACACTGTTTGTAGCATGAATAATAAAAACCCAGAGACAGATATTGGGGTTAAAGCTGAAGCTCAGAGAAGCAAAGCAGCCACCATTACATCTTACCTCTGTCTCAGACCCGACAGACGTACTGTCTCCACCAAACCTCAGACTGTACTGCTCCAGTCTCCCCCAGCTTTATATTCCTCTCTAGTGCTGGGATTAAAAGTGTGTGCCACCACTGCCTGGCCTCTATGGCTGGTAGCTAGTGTGGCCAGCTTTGCACTCTGATCATTTGGCAAGGTTTATTTGTTAGATCATAAACAAAGTATCACCACATTTGTTTATCTGTGTGAGCAGAATGTGGGCACAGGCCTAGTCCAGATAGATGTAATGGTGTTCCCGCCCAGTGAGGCACTGGGTATTCGTGTGGTGAATCAAACTGAAGGGGCAACATAGAAAACCACACTAAGACACACGCATGATTTAGAAAGGATTGTGGAATATCCAGATATACTGATAGATTTCACTGCTTTTAGGTCAGACAGACCAGAGGTCTGAGCTGAGTGAAGCTTAGTTGGAAGGAGTCAGAGACTGGTCCCTGAAGGTGGTGCCAGACTTCTTAGGGTGGGTGTGTCTCCCTCATGGCTTGCACTACTGTAGTGAACAGGTGTTTCTAGCTTTAAAGGCTTTCTGGTTACTGCAAGTTCCCCAGATTTCTATCTGAATGTACCAGGAGACTGTCCCTGCATCTGTCACTGTTTTTTTATGGGGTGGGGCAGGGAGATTTGTATAGTGATGCTTGTCGTTGTGTTGGGTTTGTGTGTGTGTGTGTGGGGGGGAACTCTATGTAGTGATGCTTCAATTCTAGTGGTGCTTACATCTTCTCTTGAAAAGCTTAGTTGCACACTGATTAAGAGCATGAATTTTGGACTGTGTTTGTCTGGGCTAATGATGTAGGTTTTATGAGTGTAAGAGAAATAAAAAACAAGGCATCAATTTATTTACCTCAAAGTCATATTCACGGAACAGTATTAAGCTCAATACTAAGGAAAATCAGAAATTAAAAAAAACGAGTCTTTTTGATATTTGACCTAATTTCATAGCAATGAGCAAAACAAAGATTTTATTAGGACTGTAGTAATTAGTAAAAATTGGGTTTTGTTAGACTTTATCTTAGAAGCACAGGTGTATAGGTAGTTTATTTAATCTGATATAAATCAGGTTATAATTACATTCATAGGTATATCTAGTGTTGAGCTGGTAAATATTTGGAGGTAGACTATTATTGGTGTGCTTACTTATGTTTCTCAATGAAATTTGTAAAATATAGGAATATGGTCTAAAATGTTTCCCCCAAAAAGGAGAAAAATCAGGCATAAGTATTGTGTGGATGAATTAATACATGCAGGCCTAGTCCTGAGTAAACAATGGTCACCGCAATTAAAATAAGGTAGTGCAATTTTATTATGAGAACTATAATAAAGCACAATAATAAAGGATGACTTTATCCTCAGCAATTATTTATAAGAGGAAAAAGAGTAACTCTAAAATGTGTCTGTATTTTGGGGGTTTTAGAATTTTTATTTTACCCACTCCTAAAAAATAAACAGAAAAATTCTTTGAAAACTCTTGATATTTTTTGTTAACATTATATAATAAGTAGCTTATTTTCTGAGTTTCTCATTAGGAAATGCCCCTCCTCACCATGTATCTACAAACCAGACCTCCCCTTGTGGCAATGTCTCCTCCCCAAACAATTCTGAAACCTGAGAAGACACAGGTTATTGTTGGAGACCAGGATGATCTTTTGATGCCAGCAAACAGCAGATGAAAATCTGCAAAGGCCTGCTTGCTGCGACTTGACAGGCCAACCAGAAGAATGTACAGGCAGCTCGCTTGCCTCCAACCTCGACTGCCCTGTGTGGCACACACATTTCTTTCTTCACTCAGATATTTAAGAGCAAGCCCTGTTTGACCTGTGCTTTTTTCTCAGCTTGGGGATGGTGCCAGTGGGTATGGTGCAATTCAGGACAGGCACCAGCAAAGGACCCTTTAAAAATAATTCGTGAAAATAATTAGGGCTCTGTTTTTTCTAAGTGGATAGTCAGATAAGCATAGGGGTGAGCCAGGTTTTCTCTCATTCTTCGTGCATAGCCCACTATGAGATGCTACCTTATGATTTATAACCTGTGAACAACTGGTCTGACGGTGTGTACTGAGACACATGCTCTTTGTTTCTTTCTATGCTATAATAGTTTTCTTTAATTATGAAATACTCAGAAAGTGAGAAGAATAAGCTGACAGATGGGGCCCTTTACATGTATATTAGCACTCTACTTCTTTATATATGTGGTATTTGAAAAGGCATATGAAGCATCAGTAGGTGGTGGGTTGCATGGTTATTGTTAAAGCCAGCTTTGTTTACCATCTGGTCTGTATTGTTTCTACTAAGCTCTAGTAGTAACTTGAAAGCAGTCATAGAAGCTGTACAATAAACATGGCAGGGCACAATAAAACATAATTTATGACAACAGGTGATGGGCTAATTTTGCCCATAAATATAATCCTCCAGTTCCTCCTCCAAGGCTTGAGAGCTCTCTTCTGTGTGCTTTGTATGTTGCTGACTGTACAAGGACAAGGTGAGAATGAACTGTGATGTTTCAGTTAGACTTCAGATCAGCACTCGTCACTTCTGTCTACATTGTGTTTGTGGAACTCAGTTGTTTGACATTCTTAATTTACATCTATATCCATGGAAAATCTAACCCTCTGTCTAGTTTCTACTATGTTTCTTCTGCTTAACAACATTTTGAAAAATAATTTATTTCCATTGCATAATTATTTGGGCTATCATCATCAGCCAGGGAGTGTAAAAAAACAGTATTGATAGTGGGCACATTATTGTTGATTTTGTTCCTGATGTTCATGACCCACTAAAAACAGTCATTAATTTTGATGGTTAGTTTTATGACTATGGAAGAATTTATTGTATTGTGAAGAGCCTATGTCCTTGTGTTTGTATTCTAAAGCAAATGAGCATTCCCATGATCCAGTGTGGTGCTTGCATTGGTGAGGCCCAGGAGCTAATAATGGTTTATATATTTTTGGAAAGTTGTAAACTTAAGCACAGAAGAATGTCTAACACAGTCTGTATGTGGCCCATAAACTCAAAATATTTGCTATCTGATTCTTAGAGATAAAAATTTCCAACCCCTAATCCAATCTGCTCAAATTGTACCCTCTGTTGACTTTAGTAGCAGAGCTTCAGAATAATGACACTCTGGGCTCCAGCCCCCTCTGTGTGGAGAAGAGTGTTCTGTACATTATAGAATGTCCAGTAGTATCTCTGGCCTCCCCCTATGGTTAAAGAGAGCTGTAATAAATCATCTTTAGGTTATTCAGTTTTTAACTAGTTATACGAGAAAGGAAGCTCAACTTCTTGCCACCTTCCTGTACTATACAATTATATTGTCCAGTTGTAAACGTTTGTCAGTAGGTCCCCACATGGTCAAATAGATTCATGTTGACTTCTGTTTTGCTATACTTTTCTCATTCTTTCTTGTCAAAAAGAAATCATCCTTCTTCAAGATGAACCCATAGCAATATCCTCTGGTTTCATTTATTCATATATAATAATCTATCTGTTGTATAGCCATTTATGTATTTTGGAAGGTTTTTCAATCACATTTCATGCTTTTGAACTCCTTGTCACCTTTTCCTGCTGTCTCTCAATACTGACTGCTGTGATGAAGAAGGCTGTGGTCAAACTGATTTGGACTCCTTAGAAGTGGCTTGCTTTGGCTGCCTGGCTGCTTGAAGAGGATTTTCCTCATCAACCAAATGTTGACACTATTTGTCTTGTAGGTTGAATTTACAGCTTTCTGACTTTATAAAAACAATACTCATAAAAGCTTTTCTTTGAAGTTTGAACTTCTCCAGGCTGGCAATGTGGGCTAAAATGCTCTCTTGCAGGGGTGAGCAATGACAGTGAGCTCAACTCTGAGCATTCACAGTCACAAGGAGAAAAATCCCATGTTCAGTACTGCACAGTGCTGAAGATCTATGATGTTCTGTTAGCTAGGCTAGTCAGGTATTTTCCACCCTCAATGAACCATAACCTGGTAAGCCAAGGACACCTGTATTATAACTGGAAAGTGTCACAATGTGAAGTGCTCCTGAGATTGCCTGGATCCTTCATATCCACAGATCTAGATCTAGATTTGTTCTTTATTCATATATATATATATATCCCAATGTTCTCCTAACTGAGAGACAGTTTAGCAGCCAGGACTGAATTAATTAATAGCAAATCAATGTGTAATAACAGTGTCCTATAAAACACTCATTGCTCCAAGCTCCATTTGGTTTTGCAATTGAAGCTAACTTATGTGTTTGTTCTTTCACAGCAGGAAGTCATCATGTGCAGGTTTATAAATGTTTTGAACTATGAGGAGCTAAAGCTAAATTCTGCCCAGTTAGATAACTGATGTTCTAAGTTACTAAATACCCTAGGCATAGTATCATTCATTAGAATATATTAGGTTCATTAAAAGGTTCCTTTCAGTTTTGTTCCAGCAAATGTCATTTTCAGCTTTATATATGCAAGAGAAAAGTCATGAGAACACATTGTTGTCTGCACCTACTGTTTTCAGATCTTAGCAACAGAAGCCTAGCTTTTCAGATGTATAGTGTGTGCAACATTACCAGGCAGCCTGTGGGGAAATTCAGGCTCCTGTCTCATCCCAGTCCATCTGAGGGCTGGCTGTGTTTCCCCTTGCTTTTCCCACTGTCTGACAATCGTTTGACTTCCTCTCTAACTTTCTTCCTACTAGTACACATCTTTGACTGTCTGTCAACTTAATTACAGATTACACACAGGGAAGACATTTGCCTTTGGGGCAATCCCAAATTGTGTTGGAGTATATAGAAAATTACTTACTACAAATGGTATTTGACAAATTAGCATGTAATTCCAGTTTTCTCATCAAGTATTTATTTAGTGTTTTCTTTCAGTATGGGACTGTGATATCATGTGCTTCAATTAGGCAACTGTTTATAATTCTGGGCACCTGCAAGTTTCTACAGTTTTATTGAAGATTTCTCCCTGCACTGGCCTCTCAGTTATTTTGCCCCATGGAAAGCACTTCTTGTCAAGAAGTTCTTCTAGCCAAGAGATATTAAAAACCATTTGGCATTCCACCTCTTCATCTTACCTTCCATCATCAAACCAAGATGCAGGAAATTAAGATATAATGTTCATTAAGTCTTTGGGTTTTTTCTCTTCTAGCTAACAATTACAACTAAAGCATCAAAGAGACTCCTTTGTAACAGGTACCCTTCTGGTCTGTGTATCTCAAGGTGTATTTGCTCTTCTCTGAAACAAGCATCAGAATGTGTTTGGTTGTGGACACCTGTGGATCAACACTCTTTCCCCATGTAAATGTCTCTTTGACATGCATCATAGATCTTTAATTCTTTTCCTGTCCACATCCAGCAGGGTCCTTTCCGTGCTGAAGCTACTGATTTTTGTTTCTGTGATTCCCTCTAAATCATTTGATTTTGCACTTGAGTGTAATTATGCAAATGGTGTTTTGCCTGTAGTGATTAGCCATCTCATTTAACTTTAAAAGATAAGAAGCTATTTCATAAATAGTGAGCTCCCCTTTAATTAAGTATTATGTAATACTTGTTCTGGTTTGAATAAGAATGGCCCCCACAGGCTCATATGTTTGAATGTTCCATCTCCAATTAGTGGACCTTTTGGGAAGGTTTAGGAGACATGGCCTTGTTGGACAAGATGTAACAGTGGAGGTTGGCTTTGAGGTTTTAAAAGGCCATGACAGACCTAATCTAACTCTTTCAATCTCTCCTGTCTATGAATCAGGTTGTATGCTCTTAGCTTCTGTTCCAATGCCATGTCTGCCTGCCTGTCACAGTGCATCCTTTCTTGATGGCCTTAGACTTACCCTCTGAAACTATAAGGAAGCTTCCAGTTAAATGCTTTCTTTTATTAAGTTTCCTTGGTCATAATGTCTCTTCTCAGAGATATTATAGTAATAAGACAGTGCTGGACAGAATATGACATATAACAGGAAAAATTAAAAGATATCTTCTTTCAGTCATAATGGTCTGCATCAAGAAATTATGAACTTTAGAACTGAATGCTCCATATAGTTCAACAAATTGTTCTCCCTCTAATTATCATTAAGATTTCTTACTTTTTCCATTTTGACTGCTTGTGGGCAAGTTAAAAAATCATTACAATATTAAATTCTATGGAATTTATTTGGTTCAGCATTTTCTCAACTTTAGGAACTTAAGTATTTCCAGCATGTACCCCTTTTTTGTCCTTTTGGTATTCAGATTTAAACTATAAAATTCTAGTTTCGTTTTTCTTTAGCTCTAATATTTTACTTGTTAGTGGACATAAAAGTGTCATGATCCCATATTGGTACTTAAACAAAAATGGTACTTGTGATGCACCCTGGCGTTGAACTTGACCTCAGTGCCTAAGGTTCTACCATCCTCTGTGAAGGATGGGAAACAATTTAAAGAGTTGGCTTCTACCTGCTTTTCTATTGTTTAGAGTAATTCCAGATCAAAGAGATACTTGGAATTTTGCCTTCAAAGGGAGCGGTGATATCACAAAACTATGACAGAGAACTCAAACTGTGGTTTTGATTCTGATTCCTAGCTTACCTAAAATCTCCTCTCCTTTCATCTCATGTCCCAGGGAAAGCTTCCTAGGCACCACTCACCACGTCAGTCATCCCACATTTTTATCCTGTCTATATCCTCAGTAATTGGCATGGGCTCAGCCACAAAAATGAGTCCAAGCTCTCTTTGGAGCATGTCTCATCTCTTCCAGTCTCACCAATCATGGTCATGTGCACTCATGGCGATAGATTAGCTACAGTTTAAGAAGAATACTCTAGTGGTTTTGCCAAGGAAACACTTTTGTCCTGGGGGTATTTTATTTTAGGCCCAAACCTCACCTTTAACGATGTTTCTTATACTCATGCATGTTATAAGATAGTTTCTGCTGAGCACCATTCTGGGTGACTTAGTGGTTTAGTCAGCTGTTCTGATGCATTCTCAGAAGAGCCTTCTGCAATTTATTATTGTTCTTTCTTAACACCTTTGGCTCCACTTGAGCAACCTAAGGAATGTGTTCTGTAGTCAACATGTGATTTCTCAAAATCCTCTGAGAAGGGAAATTCTGTAAGTTGATGAAGTTCTCTTTTACCCTGAAATAAAGTCAACAGTCAGTTATGACCTGTATGTTCATGTTTATTTCTTTCCCTCTATAATCTTAACTCTCCCCAACCTCCGTGTGTGTGTGTGTATGTGTGTGTGTGTGTGTGTGTGTGTGTGTGTGTATGTGTATAGATATAGCTTTGCACATACTTGTAGAAACAAGTAATATTAAATATATGTGTCTATCTGTTCAGGCAAATAATTTCTCCTCAAAGAAAAAAAGCTTTTTTCATTAAAGAGCCTTCACAGTATGGAATGTTTGCTAAGCTGAGCTGTTTGCAGGTTGTGACATCCTGAGTGTCAAGACTAGTGCTGAAAGGTTGATCAAACACTGACACCATGGTGAGAGACTAGGGAAGCTGGGTGAATTGTTCAGTGCATTATTGGGAGGAAAACTGGCAAATTACTAAGAAGTAAATCAATACCCGTTACTAACCAATTAATCAATTTGGTTTTAATGTTTTTCTGTGTTCCCATGCTTTATCTTCTAGTCTCTAAAGATAAAAAGGGGCTTACTCTAAATCAGGCCTTTCAGATGTGAACAAATGAATCCAGAGGCCACACCCTTACCCACCAGGATCTTACAACCCAGATCACCCTGGGTACCAACCTTACCATCCCCAACCAGGTATCACAAAACCTCTGATAGACTCAAGGCCTCAGAGCATATAGCTATTCACACCAGCAAGCAATTCTGAACTGGTTTACCGTGTCCTACCTTTTATTTATGTGGAAATCTTTAGAAAGTTCTAGGCCACATTTCTATCTCTGTCTCAATCCTACACCTTTTGCCTTTGGACAGGCTTGTTGATCCTCTGTGTATCTTTTCTATTGGGATATGTGAATGTAACCTACTATCTTTTTCGATAACACTCATCTCTTGATCTACACCTAAACAATAGGGAGAACTACATTTGAAAACATCCAGTGTTAAGACTTTAGTGTTAATATAGGAATTTTATAATGTATTATCACAATTATGCATTTGTGCAGTTCCTACTAGGTACGGGATTCTGCTAGATTTCATATGATTTTTCAAGATCAATAAAATTCTTATCCTTAGAATTTGTAGTCAAGTAGTGACTAATGATTTATTCAATGAAATAAGAGTAATGGTTATATAATATATCATTGTCTCCTCCTTTTATATCTGCTATCTCTTTAAATGTATTATCTGCCTTATTGATTTGCAAAAATAAATTCAAAATTTAATTGTTTGACAAAATCAAAGGGAAACAGAGCATTTTATACCAACTGAAAGGTAATTCAAAGTGTTTCTGTAGATTAACAAGTTTGCTCCTATTACTGGCTAATAAGTGACTCAAGAATGGAGTCCTTCATCAAAAAGAGAAGAGGTGGGTTTCAGTTCCATGCTACATTCCAGACCACATTACCATTAAATTTAAAAATAAAGCCATTGGCAAAATAATCTGACACAACTATTTCTTTTGCTTTGAGAAGAAAGTTATTGGAGTGACAGGGCAACTTTTCTTCAAAAGCAATAGAACTTTTGTGCACAGGTACACATATATCAATTCAAATCCTAACCCTTTAATTGATCATGTAACCATTAACAATATCTTTCTTCATTTGAATGGCTGTAACTATTAATTACACAAATACACGACTAAGTGCCACCAAAGAGAAAACTCTACTTCTATACAGTTATGCTCATCTATCCCTTCAACAAAGAGACATTATTGAACATTTTCTGTGAAGCAGAATTACCTATTACCTGAAAAAAATAACAAGATAAAATGGTATGGTGTTCCCCTCTGTAAGATTAAAAACAGATGAGTAGAAACATCAATGAAATTAATAACAAGAATAGTTAGAATTTCATAACTAATACTAGAAACCAGCTTCCTCTCTACGACCTGTTACCATTCTATTGATAGCCAAGACCAGTCCTAGAGTGCTTAATCTAACAATCCATTTTCATATTCCATATAATTAGCAATATAAGAATTCGACACAACTGATCATTTCTTAACCTTGATGATTGGATAAATTCGTATCAGTTAATGAAAAAAAGAATCATATGAGTTGAAGACTAAGATCAAAATATAGCTTCATTACTTGCAACCCAGTTGCATAGGATTAAATAAGTCATGTAATGGCTGCTTATATTCAGAACCAAGAGTATATTAGCAGATTGAATGCAGGACCTCTTTCATCTTAAAAGTCTATAATTGCCCAATGATGAGGGCCTGACATCTTTCCTTAAGAGCCTATTTATTAAACATGTAACCAATCTCTTTGGGAAATGAGGTTGTGCTTCATTTACTATCTAGGCAAATCAGGATGACTAGGCTGACTACACTGATAACATTCATTCTTTTCTTAATCATTGTCTCATGTTACAATAATTGTTGAAATTATCTTATGTAAACAAAATAGATTTTCAAAAAATGCTAGTCAATGATGTAGACACATGTATATCACTGATAACATTCATTCTTTTCTTAATCATTGTCTCATGTTACAATAATTGTTGAAATTATCTTATGTAAACAAAATAGATTTTCAAAAAATGCTAGTCAATGATGTAGACCCATGTATATGTTTTCTTGTGGAAAAACAGCATAGGTATTTAAGTATTTCAATATTTTTCTTCGATAGGATGCTGAGGGAGTCTGTTTAAAATAGCAATTTAATTCTGTGTCCATTATATATCAATGCTACAAGTTATTACAGAGTATCACCAAATTGTCAGAGTTTGGTTTGGAAAATTGGAAAAGCTCATGTGCTTCCCAGCCACAGATGATGTGAGGTAATGAATCTCTGCTTCCTATGTGATATGTGAAGAGTGGGTCTTGATCTCATGAATGTGTCATGACTATGCTGCTACTCTAAAAGAACTGGCCATTGCAAGCACACAGAGGATACATTTGTAAGACAACATGACCATGCTTTTCTCTTCCAGAAATTCTGGTTATGATCTGATGATATCTGTATATTTTTGTTTGTTTGGTTTGGTTTGGTTTTTCGAGACAGGTTTTCTCTGCATTGCCCTAGCTGTTAGGGAACCTGCTCTGTAGACTAGGCTGTCCTCTAACTCAGGGATCCATCTACCTCTGCCTCCTGAGTCCTGGGATTAAAGGTAATCACCACCACTGCCCAAGTATATCTGTGTATTTTTATACTTTGGCATTTATTTACTTTTGAGTTGGCTTATGGTAAACCCTGGGTTATATAATAACATAGTCAGTTTATTACCCTAAACAATGTCTTCTGCCAATTTTCTGGATAACAAAATTACTTTGTAATTCCTTAGCCATTAACACATTTACCTCAAATGATATTCCACAGAATAACTATAGGGGAATCCTGTGTAGAGGTAATGCTGAACACGCCTGCTTGGAGCTGGACACAGGTGTCGCTGACCTCCCTTTTGTTTGGCTTTGCATTCTTTATGGGGTCATGGGCTGCCCATACCATTATTCCTTAGCTGAACTGTCAGCTACAATCTGTCCTTTTCCTTAGCTCAAGTAATTTTCCAATGATGACCCGTTTGTCTTCATATTAAACAACTGCATGATAATCTGAACCGTCTGCCTGTATTGTTTGCAAATGCTTTGATTTGGCAGCTCACGATCATACAGTGTCATGAAGGATTGTCGCCTCCGGCTCAATTGCCTTTTGTAAGCATCAGACTGCTTTCTGTAGAGTTGTAAATGAACCATGTGCAGTGATTTGGCCAAGGAGCATCTTAGGGTGAGGTGGATAAAATAGTGTTTCTTATTGTTTTGAACAAGTTCTTCTTAGCATGCCACTTGTTTTCAAGTCAACCACTATTCATTCAGAATGCCCCACTAATAAAGCCTTATGGTCAGTTTTATGTAGCATGCAAGCAGGAAAAGCATTGGCTGTACCTTGTAAGTAGTCATGACTAAGAGGGATAGACATACCTCATCCCTGGACAAGTCAGGCAGATGGATTCAGAATGTAGGGAAGAAAATGATTAGTTCTCACTGGAACTAAAGAATTGGGAAGAGATCATATGATAACAGAACTAAATATTGGAATTTGATCCACATTTCCTAGGAGATGTAGTCCAAACAATCTAGAAGGTTTAATATTGCTGTTTGGAGCAGAAAATAATTAGATTTAATTGTTATAATTGATGTTTCATGACACATGTTTACACTCTAATTACTGAGCAACATGGTGAATGCAGATAGGATTTTACAACAGCACAGAGCAAATTGGATAAAACAAGTCCCCTCCTAAGCCCCTCCTCCTATGGTTTCTTTTAGCTTAGTCTGGTTCATGCAGGTCATGTTCTGAGACTGTCAGCTGTGGTGACATACTAATGGCACTCATGGTAACTTTTACACCTCAGTGACCTGGGCTTGAGTCCTAACTGTACTCCTTTAGAAGGGGGTGGTATTGAATGAACAAATTATTCAAACTCTTGTCACTTCCTTATTTTATGTATAGAATGTTGGAAAGTGTACCCACCTCAGAAAACAGAATTCCACGTTGGGTATAAAATTGAATTGTGTCATAATGGCCACATGAAAGGTCAGAGGAGGCTGCTGCCTAATGGCCAGGGACAGAGATCTGGGCTCTAGTGACACATTCCAAATAAAACTCGGCAGAGCAACCTTTCAAAAAGTGCAGGCCTTTTCATGCAACCATGCTCTTTTCCTTTAAACTTTCTTTTTCTTTATTCTGGTGTCAATCACATCATGCATCTCAATCCCATTCATTTCCTGTCCCTTCATATCCATCCACCCTCTGTACTTGCAACCTCCCCGCAAATAAAATAAAATAAACTTTAGGAGGAAAAAAAGAAAGGAAAATCTCATCATAGAAACTGTATTGCAACACAGTGAATCACACAGTAAACTCTTTTATCCATATGACTTTACTTGTAATTGTTCATTGCAGAGTCATTGGTCTGGTTCTTGGCCTCTGGTTTCTGATACACTATCAATTCTGGGCCCTCACTAGCACTCCTCTTGGATATCCTATTGTTGCCCTTTGCATTGGAGATCCTTCAGCTTTGGTTCTACAGGACTGACCCCTTCAGGTACTCCAGCAGGATCACAGATGGAGTGAATTTGGGGGCAGGCCACTCATAACCCTAGTTCTGGGCCTGAGCAGCTGCAGGGTCGATCAGTTGGCCAGTTCTCCCTGTCCCCACCACCAGGGTGAGCTCTCCTGCATTGCCCTTGCTAGTTCACCCCTTGCAGTGATGAGCAAGGGGCAGGGCCAATTCTCCTGCTTTCACACTCTCAGGGTCAGCTCTCCCACACCTACACCCTCAGGGCCAGCTCGACTGTGTTGCCCAGGTGAGGTACAGAGGCCACTCTCCTGAGTGCTGCAGGTAGTGAGGACAGGAATAGCTCTGCCACTCTTATGACCTCAGGGCTAGCTCTTCCGCCTGCCACAGGCAATGAGAGGTGGAGGGGGTTTTCATTTCTTCCCCACCAACATCACCATATGGCAGATAAGGGATGGGGCCAGATCCCCAAGTTTATGTTCTCAGGGCAGTTTCCAAACATTCCTCTCCCCTGTCAATAGGGTCAGCTCTACTGTGCTGTCTAGGCATGATGCAGGGTCCATTTTCCCTAGTGTTGCACCTGATAAGGGAGAGGGTCAACTTCCTTGACCACCACAGATGTTAGGGTCAACGTGGGACAGAATCTTTCCCTTGCTCTCACCACCACATGGCAGACAAGGAGGAGTGGTCAGCTATCCCTATCTCATACCCTCAGAATCAGCTCACTCAGGCCTCTGCCAACAGGGTCAGCTCAACTCTGCTTCCCAGGTGAGGGACAGGGCCCACTTTCCTGAATGCTGCAGGTGATGAATGTTTTTTGTCTTATTTTTTTCCATGGTACTTACCACCATCTAGTGTTCTATACACATTGCTCATTTATTTGTGTCTGTTTCCCCAAATAGAATGTAGTCTGTGTGAAAGAAGAGATCATTTCTTTGTTCATTGTTTTAACATCAATCATTGAGTCTTTGTTTGGATATTTTTGATTGAACAGTTACAGAAGTGCTTGTTAGTATGTGTAGGAGTTGAGTATTTATCTACAGGTAAAATATTTATTTACAGGTAAAAAACACCTACATGTCCAAGTGTGTGGGAGGGCAGCAAGGTCTTCTAATCCATCATATCTTATAAAAGTCTAGCCAAGTATTCTGGGATTTTTTTTGTCTCTGCTACCCTGAGTTTTTACTGAACAACATGCATCATTTATTAGGCATTCGATATGATTATCAAGTGAGTTTGGTAGATTACACTGAATATGGAATACAAGGACACACTAATTGCTTAAAACAAACTTAGGAAGAATCCAAATTATTTTCATAGATAAAATTAATTAAGGCACCTGTTCATTGAGAATGCAGGCGACGGTGGCATTTAAACATGTAGTATACCTTGAGTTTTATGGAGACCTACATAGTTTCATCCTTTTCAAACACGGATGACAGAATGGGCAGATCTGAAACAATCAAGGTCAAAGATTCAAGATCGCCATCCGTCCCCTTGGAACTTGATTCTTATGTCCTTGTAGAACTTTATGGTGCCACGTTTAAATTAACCCACATGAAGCATAAAGCTTCCAAATAAATGTCCTTAAATAGGTTGTGATATTATTTTGCATCTTTTAAAAATTGCCTATTAGAAATGAACCTTCTGTGTAGGGATGTAGAACTATGTTGCACATGTGTCTTCAGAACTCTGGTGTGTATGCATGTTAGATTGTGTAAAGTAAAATGTCCCATACAGCTGCAATCAAACTAGCTAATTGGCTGAAGTCATGGGAAAGGGCTTCTGGGTGATGACCATGATCTGATGGTATTTAGTACTGTTTGCCCCATGAATGGTCATTGTATGCATTGAGAATCATCACCTCCTCCCCAAGTTGAAGAACAGCTTCCGTACAGCAGACAGGCCCTTATTCTTGCCTGAGTCCTTATTTCAGTCTCAGTCAGCACCTGGCTACAGTGCTTCTAATACCCTACCCCAGTTAATGCATATAGGCCTATAGGGATCTGTGTATTGACTTTATTACAAGGGAAAATGTCAGAGTGTTTGGTCTTTAGACTAAATTATCATGTCTGTGAATGGCTCAGTCTGAACTCAAGGCCAAGCATTCTTTCTTCATTCAGCATATCACAGTGCCCATCCTTAGCAATAGTGACAGTCTTCTTGACAGATACTGTATTATAAAGTATTCCATAATCTCGGATGATCAGTTTGTTTTAATTCACCCAGAGGAAGCTACTTACTTATCCAGCAGTCTTCCAGAAGGCCTCATGCATAGATCTAATCACTGAGATTTATTGTCCAAATTTGATGTTTCAATTCTGAAAATATCCCTGATCAGTGAAACCAGGACAGATTTTATGATGGCCTTTACCCTCTACCTGTCTGTCCCTCTGCCCGTAGGGTCTTTCTTCCCTTCTTTTCTCCCTTCTCCCTCTGTACTCTCCTTCCTTTATTTGAGAAACACAAAAGTTGGATTTGGACCATGTCCTGAAACTCTGTGATACCCTACATATATGTGGCAACTTCAGTGGTATCAATGATTTTCTTGTATTCCTTTGGTATGCATTAGGCTTCAAAATGCTTTTGCCAGGCATCACCTTCCAGTCTTCATAGGTGAGAAGACTGTTGAGGCTTAATGATACCGGAGTCATCAGGAAGATCATGAAGATAGCAAGGAGCCAAAGGGCAAAGCTCAGATCTTCTAGATCCAAATCTCTATCATTCTATTCCACTGCTTCCCGTGTTCCTTATACAGAGTGTGTCATACTTCCCAGACATATAATGCTAGTGCAAAGACCACATATGCTTTGGATAAATGCTATAGTCTTAGTTATGGTTTCTATTGCTGTGAAGAGACACCACAACCATGACAACTCTTATATAGGAAAACATAATAGAGGCTCACTTATAGTTCAGCTCTTTAGTCTAGTGTTGTCATTACAGAAAACAAGGCAGCATGAAGGCAGAAATGGTGCTAGAGAAGGAGCTGAGAGTTGACTCTACATCTTGACTCTCAGGCAACAGGAAGTAGTCTGAGACATTGGATATGGCTTGAGCATATATGAGACTCAAAGCCCAACCCCCAGTGATGCAGTTCCTCAATCAAGGTCATGCTTACTCCAACAGAGCTACACCTTCTAGTAGTGCCACTCCCTATGAGTTAATGGAGGCCAATTACATCCAGACTACCACAGCTATCCAACACTGATTCCATAGATGAGAATCTACATTTTTCTTTCAGGGGTTGTACTACTGGAAATATTATTACCAATGGAAGAAAATTTGTGGTAGATTTGAGTGAACCCTTTAGCAGCATGGTGAACAGTGTGTAGGAGCTATATATTGTCATTAGAAGAAGATAGGTGTTAAGCAGTACACGAGAAAAGTAAGTCTTCCAATTTTTTTTTGTGTAAGGTGGAGAAAAATATTGACTCAAAGAAATCAATCTTGCATTATCTTATATTGCATGGATATTTAAACGCGCGCGCGTGCGCGCACACACACACACACACACACACACACACACACACACACACACATATATATATATATATATATATATATATATATATATATATATATATAAATCAGACTGGATTTGAAACTTAGCTGTAGCATAAGGAGATGGTTCCAGATGGGAGGGAAAGTGTATGTTAAAAGTCTTTAAGGAGACAAAAGCTTCAAACTGAAAATGACCAGTAGGAAGGGAAGAAGGACAAGTTGGGGTAAAGGAAGCAGTCAGGTCAGAGGTCAAGGTGGTCTGCTGTGTCTTTAAATGGCATGGAGAATAGTGAACAGTTGTAAGCAGAGGGGCAGCATGCTGCTGTATAGAGATGATTGGAGAGGGGGAGAAAACAAACAGCATAAGAGAAAAGGAGCCCAGTGGACCAGCCCAAGGGAAAGGGAGCCTGGGGACCAGCCCAAGGCTGGAGAAGGGAGATGGATTTGCAAACTACCTTTGTAGTAGAAATGGACAGGCTTTGTTGATCAGTTGGAGTGGATAGGAGATGAGGGATACACAGGTGATTCCCAGATATCACCAAATATTTACTTATATTTACTTTGCTTTGTATCCACTAAGTGGGAAAGTCCTGATATTTAAAAGTCAGTGTGCTTTGTACTTTTCAGCAATACTAAAACATTTGTGTGCATAGGTATGTGTGTGTATATGTTCATATGCAGAGGTGCACATATACACACACATGCACTTATGTATGTGTGTGTGGTTCCTTAGGAAGGCCATTCTACTTCGAGACAAGATCTCTCATTGGTCTGGAGCTCACCAATTTCTCATGGTTAACAACATTGCATTTAAAAATATTCACTCTTAAGTCTTTATCCAGACTGTGAACACAGTAACATGTAATTGAAATTTTCCTGTTTTCACTTAATAGTATATAATCAATGGTCTTACATTATTCTACCCCTCTATGAATTTGATGATTAAATACATATTTATCTTTCAGGTCAAATGTTAATTAAAATAATGGATTTTCATTATTAGAGATTTTATTAAAATTATTAATTCATAATGTACATCTAAGTTTTGAAAAGATTTTTTGTTATTTCAAAATTAGTTAATATTCACAGTTTTATTAAATATTTAAAAGCCACTAACACACTCTGATAATGAAAATTTTAGGTATTTTTTTTTTAACATTTCTTCACTGAGCTGAGATTTGGGGATTTCTAAAATGCTGAGAAAACTGAGCTATTGTCTGGTTTGTCAACTTCACTATCAGTGAATGTTACTTAGTGTAGAGCAAAATCCGACTGTATTCATGATTATAAAAATCATGAAATGAAAGTTGGGTGATATATATTTATATTGGTGGTGTTAGAAGTCTTTGTAGTTGGTCCCTCTGTGTGTGTCTCCCTGTCATCTTTAACATCTTTCAAGGACAGGCCCAAGTGGGCCCTAACATTTGGCCCCATTCAACCTTCATTGCCTCTGAGAAGGTCTGTAGGAGTCTGTGACTGTGACAAAAACTTTGGTAGTTATTGAAAACCTTCACGCATATGCAAGCCCCTCACACTGCATAGTCCAATCTTCCTCATCCACAGGCTTTTATTATAAATCCATGAGTTAAAACAAATCAGCTAATCTTTAAGTTGAAATGGAAAATTGGGCAATAGAATAAACTTCTGTTTCTTCTACTGCCAGATAAACTCAGGTTTCAAATGCCTTTAGCTTTGACACCAGCAAGGTGTCTGATTGTCCTTCGTCCTGATCCAAAGAGTTATTTCAGATGACTGTGAGTGCTACTATGTCCCAATCTTTACAGGCAGTTCTCAACTGTTTTCAAAAAACAGGAACAAGAAAAAAAATTATAGAATCATCCAGTTTGAAAGTAAAATTTCCAACTAAATTTTAAGATTTTAAAAAACAGGAATCGCTATCTTTGCCTGATACACTTTAGCATAAAAGTACTTCATTATGAAAGAACAGGTTGATACAGTATAATATTCCTATTTTGAAATGAAATAATTTCTCTCATGTGAGTGATTTAATTGAAGTTGGTTTTGAATACCGAGGGTTTATACAGTGGCTGTGTTCACATTGAACAGCAGCTATATCATGGTCTGCACATGGCTGAAGCTTTGCTTTTGGAGCTATAATGGGAATTCAGGGACATGCTCCTTTCAGGGTTGACTTAGGCTTGTTCTTGGATGAAGTGCAAACTGGTTTAGACAAACAAAAAAAACATTATTTGTAGTTTAAAGGAGAACAGTCAAATTAAAAATATGCATATAGTTAATGTGTAATATTGCCATTTGCTTTAGGGTGGTTTTTCTATCAACAAAGACAAAGTAAGATATTTTATCTTGTTATTATTCTCTCTTTTTTCTTACATGAAAATTACTAGATGTTGTTTTCCTCTTGGCTCTTTTATCTTTTTTTCCCCTGTGGGCTATGGCTAAAATTTTCCATCCCGTCCAGCATCTACTTGCTGGCTGTGAACTGGGGAAAGAATTTCTTGGCACCCATTCCCACCTGTGTTGTAATATGGTACTCAGGGCATGCTGAAGCCTTGGGGTCAAAGGGCATGGTTCTAATACTTTATTCTCTTTTAGTTTCATAAGATGTAAGAAGGATTGTTCTTAGAGAAATAAGAGACAATCCTTTTTACTGTTTTAAACCTCCATAGATCACATGTTCTAAAAGTAACAGAAAAATAACATATAGACAGCAGAGAAACTTTTACTGTGTCTTTAAAGTAAAATGAATGGAGAAAGGCTCAATACTGAAGTCTTCTTTTGATATATTTTATTTGTGTGTGGGGGGGTAAGTTGGGGTGGCTAGGGGGTATGGATGTGTGCACGTACCCATTTCAGTGTCATGGTCAGAGGGTAGCTTGTAGGATTCACTTGTCTTCATTATTGGGGGCTGAACTCAGTTTGTCAAGCTTGTGACAAACACCTTTACCTGCTGAGCCATTCTAAAGGCTCAGAATAGACTTTAGAAACTGTCAGACTGTTTGCCCAGGGACAGGTATCAGAGAAGTTAAAAAAAAAAGCAATGCCTTTTCCTCCAGGAACGTTTAAAAGTGACTAACCTACTAGGCTGGGAAGATGATAACTACAAAATGAAGTTCTAAGAAACGCCGTAACTCCAGTTGATGGTTGCATCCTTTGTGTGTGTGTGTGTGTGTGTGTGTGTGTACATGTTCATGTACGTATGGGGACACTTCCATGTGTATGTGTGTATATCTCAAGGTAAGAGGATAAGCTGTGTCATTCATTCTTCAGGTACTAGATGCATTTTGGGGACATGGTTTGCTACACTCCTTAAGCCAGAGAGCTCCAAGAATCCTCCAGGCTCCATTTCCCTAAGGCTGGTATTGAAAGCACAGGCTGTTGGTATCCTGACATTATGCTGACCCTGCCCCATGACAACGGGCAAGATACACATACCGGCATTCAGGTAGATACTAGGACAGCTCAAAGGGCCCTGTGCTGTGGGGCTGCATAAGGACTCTGTACACATGTGCAAGCTTTCCCTTTTAAGCAAGTGCCTCCCTTTCCCCACATCCATATCTGTTCCTGGTTGGCCAACACCTAACCCCCTTTGCTCCCTTTCCCTAATAAACTCCATGTGGGTTTATTGAATTTTGTGGTTCCTGTTTCATTGCCTGCAGCAATCAACAACATAGGCTACCTATGCCCAGTTTTTTATGTGTTTTCTGGGTTTGAACTCAGGTCTTTGTTCTTGTTCTGACTTTGTTTTTGCTCTTCACTGACTGAGCCATTTTCTCAATGGCTGAGTTTTGTTGACCAACTGGCTGGTTCTTTTTTTTTATTATTATGTCTGCCAAAAGAAGAAAAACTCTTTCCTCAATCACTTTCATATAAAAATTTATGACAAGTGTATTTTCAGTTAAAGGACAGGCAAATTCATCACTTCTGGGATAGGAGTGTTGTTGTTGTTGTTTTTAGTCAATAAGAATAGCAAACTTTAATATACTTAAAGGGACCTAGAACCAGTCCGTCTTTGAAATTTTCTAACTGGGTCCTGGGACAAGGCTTTGCACTTAGTATTTTTGCTGGAACAACCAAGCTGACAAGCTTCACAGGAAATAATTCCTAGCTATGGCTTGAACATCCTTGTGTGTAGACTATGAACCTATGTGGCTCAAAGTACACAGAATCATTTTCACTCTTACAGTGGAATTCCAACCTATGTATAGAATTAAGTACACAATGGACTCAGTGAATATTTGCTCTGCATTGAGTGTGTGTGTGTGTGTGTGTGTGTGTGTGTGTGTGTGTGTGTGTGTGTGTGTGTAAGTGTCTCACTATGTGGGGTGTGGAGTCCATACAGAGCTGTTAACATTTAGACCAATGTTCTCGGAGCCATCTTTGTAGTGCTCTTAGCATGTTCTCACACAGTGCAGTCATAATGATGGGCCCCTGGGAATCACCAAAGCCTCTTTAACTCGGTGGCTGGCCAAGTGTCCACTCTTTTAACAGGCTCTGGGGGTGCGGTATTGGCAGCTTGCATGGGAAAGACAACCTCACCCTACCAATGAGGTAAGCACACACATTCCTGCCCTGTGGCCTCTCATATTCAACATTCAAAAGAGGAAATGAAAAGTTTAGTTAATTAAAATATGTCCTCTCGTAAGCTAACAGAGGGGAAAATTAAAATGCTCTCAAGGATTTTCACTGTTTAAGAAGTCAAAGGATATTTTCATGGTGGCTATTTTGATTTGCAAAAAGAATTGGAAGGGAACGATGGCAGTGACACAGTCACCAGCCAAAGTTCTCAAAACAAGGAAAAGGAGACAGAAGAAAGGGGATAAAGGATGGGAAAGGGGGAGAAGGAAGAAAGCAGGGGAAGAAAAGAAATACAGAGCTGGAGGAAGATGCTTAGAAGATACAAGTATTTCCTCAAATCACATGATGGAATTTTCTGAGTTAGCCATCACCTGCTGCACATAGTTGAATTAAATAAAGATTGTTGTAGGCTAAGTAGAGGGAATGTCAGTTATTCTAGAATGTGTTAAAATTTGGAGATTCATTGTTGAGTACATGGCTTTGTAAATATTTAACTTTAACTAAAATGATTAGAAAGTACGAAAAAAATCCTTGTACTTCTGTTAAGTGTGAAGACAATAATTTTTAATCACCTTTTTTCTTCAGCTTGAGGCCATGGTTAGAAAAAAATCTCTAACTGCAGAATAATTTCAAATTTTGAAAACATGCTACCGATAACACAAATATTACACCTTAATCCTCTAAGTCAGTAGTTACACAGAAATGAAACATGGTAAGAAAACCAAACTCTCTAAGAATATGCCTAATACTAATTCTGCAGACTATGTATTGAACGTGTTTTAGGGAGAATGTCCATGTCCCATGCAGAGGCTGTTCTTGGCTATAGAGTAGAAAGTGCTGGTTTGTAACTAGGGCTGGATTTTAGGACATGGAACAGCTGGCAGTGCCTGGAGAGGAGGCTTGAGTGTGCTGGAGAGGGGGTCACAGGGACAAATAGGAAGAAGCCAAGGATGCCGCTCATAGTCCATGATGTGCAGGACAGTTCTTTCAACAACAATAAAACTGTTCAGTTCCAAACAACAGCTGAGCACAGGAGAAATATGCTCTGAACTAACAAAAGGGATGGAACTGATAAAAGTGGAGCAAGGAGGTTGCTGCTGCTACAGTCTAGGGGAGAGAAGTCGGGAGTTTTAGTACTTTGAAGGGCTGGTATAAGGAGGTCACTGTCAATATTACTTAATCATGAAAAAAACCAGAAAACCGTTTATTCTTAAATTTGTGTTTAAGTTACCCTTTTACAAATTAAACTGCCACAGAAAGCAAATAGTGTCTGAAACTGTGTCGTAAGTCCCCCAGTGCCATCTACCTGGCTGTCACGCCATTTCAGGTATGCCGAGATGAACACTGATAAAGCACTGTGTTCCTTTGCTCCCTTACAATCCTGCTGCGCTATCTGAAGTGATGTCATTCCACTCTGAAAAACCTGTCTCTTCTTCTTAACATACATTGCACAATTAAAGTGCAACAAATTGATTTTTACTCATATATAATATTTATATTATCTCTTCTCTCTGAATTTTGTGAAGAGAAAACTTCCCAATTAGAAAAGTAATTAAATAATTCCTTTTTGAATCCCCCCCCCTTCATTTTGGAACCAGGAACAGTACCAGAGTCTTCATCAAGAAGCATTTTTGGTAGTTTAGAACACCCTCACAAGAACATCCTAAAAATCGAGTTTTATTTTCATCTCTTAACTCTCTAAGATTACTTCATTCAAGCTCAACATTTACAGTTATCAAACACCTGAAGGCAGCATGATGCTAGGCTAGAGGAAGCTGGCATCCATACTGGCCAGTCCATTACAGTGTGTTATGTGGAGATGTAAAATGTACTTAACCCAATGATTAAAAGTTTTTTAAGTTTGTAGTTGGTAACTTTACACTGTATTTTGTGTGTGTGTGTGTGTGTGTGTGTGTGTGTGTGTGTGTGTGTGTGCTTGAACATGTACACACCTGCATGTGTGTGCACTGTATTTCATTTTTGTGTGTTCACACATAGATACAAGAGGTGTCTTCTTCAATTGCTCTCTGCCTTAATGACTAGGCAAGATGTTTCAGTGGACTGAGGTTCGTAGATTAGGTTGGCTGTCTAACAAGCTCCAGCAAGTTGCCTGGCTCTGGCCATCCAGCACTGGAATTACAAATGTGAGTAGGAGAGTTCTGAACCCAGGGCCTCATGCTAATGCAGTAACACCCTCCTGAATTAGTCGTCTCCCCAACCCCTTACATTGAATTCCTGGGCTAACTTTTAAGTTGCAACAGCTACTCTCATTCTCTCCCTATATGTATTCTCTCCAGGGGAAGAAACAATTGAGGAAGTTTCTTAGTCTTGTCCACCAGGAAGCAAGGAGAATGCACACAGGAATAGGAATGGTTGGACTGTTTCCTACACTTTAGTTAACACTGCTCAGTATTTATTGTTATTATTTCCCAAATGTCTCTTTTCTCTTTCTGGGACTACTGATTTAAGTGTAACTTTAAAATCAGTCTTTCATGCAAATATTCACAGGTACTGGTTTTGATAATCCAGGTGCTCAAGGACACACCAGTCAAATGATGACAGCAGAAAAGGCTAGTGACTGCTGAGTTGACTGAAGAACATCTGCAGATGGGAAATCTTTAGACAGATGCTGGCTGATGGCAGCATCTGCTATTTTTAGAATTTCAATTTCTTGTCCATTTGTTGTTTCCTGAGTTTGAGTTCTTCTTCATTTATATCATTTTCATTAAAGCTTCAGAAGTAGCCAGACTCAAATGCTGTGATATATATGACCTTTAATTCTTTTTCCAGACCGAGATAGTGGAAGTCTCTTGATTGTAAATATAAAAGGTGATGGACATGTGTTTCAATCCTAGACAAGTCCTCAGCAAAACACTGGATTTTGCTGTAGATACGCTTGTGATAATTTGATGCAAGGGCTTCCTGCAATTGAATGCAGTCAATGTTAGAAATACACAGCCAAGGGAGTTCCTTGGTTAGCAGTCAACATGGAGAGAACACTGCTTAGGTGGGTAATCAGGGCCCGATTTTGTATAAAGAACGATGGAAGCTGCCCAAAAACCCATTTTCTAATATTCTTCTTGACTGTTTTACATTGGGGTCATGAGAAGCAAGTTGCCCATAGATGCAAATTTATTGCAGCTCCTTTACCTTTAAGTCTCTGTAAGGTCTTCCAGTCTATTGTTATTCTCATCTTGAAAATAGTCAAAAATAAGGTACATGTCAGTTTGATTTAATTTACCAAGCATGTAAAGTTCAGCTGTAAGCTTTCTTCTGTATTTTTCCTATAATATCTACCAACCAATTTACTGAATTCTTTACTAGAAAAATATATTTTTGTGTCAGTATCATGAATCAAAGCCAACACAAGAATTTTTATAAACCTATTGTCCAAACAGAATAATTTCAACCTTTTAAGATGTTTCTCTCTCTCTCTCTCTCTCTCTCTCTCTCTCTCTCTCTCTCTCTCTCTCTCTCTCTCTGTGTGTGTGTGTGTGTGTTTGTGTGTGTGTGTTTTGGGCATCAAGCCTAGAACACCAGGCTTGGTATCTTTACTCACTCAGTCAGCCATCTTGCTAGACCACAAAAGGACTTATTAGATAATTCATTGAGGTAAATAATTCTCTTGAGGTTTCTAATTGTTTCTATGTGAAGGTACATGGAATAAATATACTCAGACAAAATGAAAGCATCTAAAAATAATCATCATTAACAAGGATAATAGATAAACACAATGTTTTTCACATACATGGAAAAGCTACATATCTCAAGGCTGTATGGCAGGCATTACCTTTTGTGGTTCCCTTCCATTTTGTGGTATTCATTTGTTGTTAACCTGTGGGCAATATAGATACAAATCAGGGGGAAATGGGATGCTTAGTTAATTCTGCTTGAGTCGTCTCCTCAATGACATCATCACTTTCTTCTTGTGTTTATAGACTTTTACTTGATTTTTTGCTGATTTTCTCTGACATCAGATTAAACATAATTAAAATCAAACAGAAAATAGTGGACAATTTTATTCCACCCAATTCAACACCAGACCTTAAAACTCCAGTGAGCATGCCCAGAAATAGATACTAGGGCTTTTTGGGAATTAAGTCCCACTTTACCCAAAAGGGAACAGTGGGGAACGTTAAAGAGCAGAGGAAGCTGACAGACAATTATGATGCATTTCCAAAGAGCTAAAAATAAATGCAGACAAGTACAGGAGATTAAAGTTCTCACAGGAGGTACCAGGGGTATTTTCATTGAAGACATAGCCTCTAATCTGAGATTAAAATAGGAGAGGGAGTGAGAGTCCCTGTGAAGAGTGTGGTACGCTCTGCATCTCGCTATATCTGAGTCTGGGAGAGGTGGATGTGAGATAACGCCATAGGCAATGCGTGGGAATCAGATCCTTCATGACTGCCCTTGTGATTCAGTCCACAACAAAGCATCTGGCTCCCAAGGGCCATGGAGCATCATGGAGAGGTTTAAAGTGTAAACAGAAATTGTACTCTCTGATAGAGTCTAGACCCACACTTCCCACATATCTGTGACAGCACATATACTTAGAAATTCACAGCACACTTTTATTTTGATGTAGCAGTGCGCAAATCGATCTGTTCCTACCACTGTGAGAGCGGGTGGTCACAGGTTCAGAAGGTTCAACGGCAGAAAGTGCTGTGAGAAAGGAGATACATGTATTAGTAGCTACATGCATGGAAAATATCTGTATGGAAAGTACCCGGATGCAAAAGGTAGATGCCTTGCCTTGGTCCATAACTTCAGATATCTGTAAGATCTGGTTACACACGAAATGTTTACATTAAGTGGCCTGAAGATACTTATTGACAAATAGCATATCTACTTCTCTACATGCAACTGTCATGAAATAAAATGCATAGCATTCATAGAAACTCAGGAAGACCAAACAGCATATTGGTGAGCTAGATTTTACTCTTGTGTAAGAAAATTGGTCAACGACCCCTTTTCACAGCTTCTGTACAGGTCCTCAGTGCACTGGCCTATATAAGGAAGCTGGGGAATATGGAGATGAAGGGGAAAGTCGTAGAAATGAGTATGTCTAAGGACTGGAATTGTGGGGGCTATACCTTCAAATCTGATTCAAGAGCTGTTTCCTATATACAGCTCTTTTTCCTATATGCAGTATTTTGCACACTGCTATTCTCCTATCAAATGCTCACTCAATCTTGTGTTTCTGTGAGAAAGCTGGGTTACATCCTGGTGCCCAGCAACATTAAGAAAGGATAGGGAATAAGACTGGAGTGGGAGAAAGTTTCTCAGGTTGTCCACACTGTCTCCTTCCAACCTCCAGGGGAGGACAGAGAGATTCCATTTGCCATTTACTTGGCATCATTTGTTAGAATTGCAACTTGCTTCTGGGGTTTGGAATGGTGAGAGTGCTATGTTAGCCAAATTAAATAAAACCACTCCCAAATTACCAATAGAGCAGAGGAGAAAGCTTTGGGCCATATTAAATTAAAACTTTCTCAAGCCTTCTACATAATTCATATTCTGAACCTCACCAGTTATGAAGATAAATGCAGGAACTCGCTTTCTTCTCTTTTCTCCCTAACCCCACCCCCTGGAAACTGTATCACCAATCCAGACAGGAAGGAGGAGGTGCAATTTCAAGTCACCCTTCTTTGGGAAATGATTCTGTCTTTCTCAAGCTCACTGGCTTGGCCTTGGGACCTTATTTTCCCTAAGCTACTCCCCTTGAATTTTTATCCCTTGCACAATTTCCTCCACATTCTCCATGAAGGAACCTGTCTACCATGAAGCTAAGGGTGGCCTTCCATGCTCAGAATCTCAAAACGATAGTGTTGTCTCTGAGATAAAAGCAGCATTTGATCAAAGCAGGCATCATGGGTGTTTAAGAAAATGCCAAGGAAAATGTCAACTAGAATCTCCTCCTAGGTTAGGGCACAGTGTGACATGATAATGATATAGCTAGGTCCTTCTAATGGGCACACCCAGTCAAGAACAGTTGTCCAACAGCAAGAGCTAATTATTTTGCCAAGTGTTGTGGCACACACCTTTAATCCAAGCACTCTGGAGGCAGAGGCAGGTAGATCTCTTAGTTTGTGGCCAGCCTGCTCTACAGAGAGAGTTACAGGACAGCCACAGCTACATAGAGAAACCCTGTCTCAAAAAAAGAATTAATCATTTTAATATATAGAACCCTCAATTATTAGGCTTCTCCTCCGATTTCCTAGTGCTGCTTTGTAGTTTTGCTCCAAAATGTTAAATGTGCAGAATATAGTCTTTTTTTTTTTTTTTACATCTCAGTGCTTTTGCACAGATATGATCTCTGAGTAACCTGTGCTTACCCTGAGTGTCTCGCTTGAAAAACAAAAAAGCTGACTTAGTTTTGATTTGCTTTTGCTAAGCCTTCCTGAGCTTCTCAAAATAACTGGATAATTTGGTTTGTGCTTCCTTGTATTTTGACCACATGTCTATTACAACAATTATAACAATATAGTTATATTTTATATCTATCTACAACGCTTCCTCTCCTCTACAAAATAAAAATTTAGTTTTAGATGTTTCTAGTGTGGTAGCATGGCTCAAAGGAGACAGTGGCTGTGGTAGCATGGCTCAAAGGAGACAGTGGCGTAAGGGGAATACTGGTAAAGACGGTGTAGATGAAGAGACAACTAAAAGCTGAGAGTGGCAGTCACCAGGAGGTGCCTGCTTCATGTGTTGGAGCTGCGAGGGTACAGCATCTGCTTCTGTTGAGCATTGCTGGGCTTACTCTTCTCACTCCTCAAAAGGCTTCACAAACCCATCAACTGCCTAGTGCATTTATGTGCTTGAGAGCAGTGTTTTCTACAGAGCTTTACTGGAGCTGAATTCTGGGTTTAGGAATGACAGTTGGAAGTTGAACTTACTTGTTAAAATGGTTGCCTACTAATGCCTCCTCTGGAAGGAAGACTGTCTAAGAATAGGCCACCAGAAAACACAGAGGAATCCCCAAGAGCAGGCACTGGGGGCACCAAAAGGGCTTAGGTCTGAAGGAAGCAGGTGCTTTCTCCATCTGGGCTGAATTAATCAGGCGTCAGTGTGGCCCATCTAATGGAACCCCGGTCCTTTGAATTAAGCACTCAGCTTTGAGTTTAATATGGAAATATAACATAGTTTTCTGTTCTGAAGAATATCAGGTCAAAATCTTTCTGCCTAAAGGCACTCACTCTACTGTGACTTGGATGAGTTTGATTTGTGTAGTCAAAACTATGAGAGCTTATATTTTTCTCTAAAAATACATAGCCCATGGGAGGCCTTCCCCTTTCTCAATGGAGACAGGGGAGGGATAGATTGGGAGGGGGGAGATGGGAGGGGAGAATGGGAGGAGAGGAAGGAGAGGAAATTGTGATTGGTATGTAAAATAAATAAAAATGTTAATTACATAAAATGAAATTTAAAAGAATACATAGCTTTATACATTGGGAAAAAGTGTAAGTGAATTTAGAATAAACTAGAAAAAGATGTTTAATTAAGCCATATTGTGGCCAGGTAAGACCCATTTAGCTCCTGGCTACTATCTCCCTTGTTTGTGAAATTTTTCTAACTTATACCCCTTTTAATCAAGACTTCCTTTTGGAGTGTGCAGTTGTTTCTCAACTCTGTGGCACTTGTGACCTTTGTTCTAGTCATGGCATTGTATAGACCCAGGGGTCTTAATGGGGACATTGGTTTGAATGCCTGTATTTGAGGACCCTGCTAACACCATGTCATTTCCACTATTAGCTGTAGTTGTATAGGCTGGTCTTAGCTGACTTGTTTAGAAAATTTGAGGCAGTCTCTTTTCTGTTACCAGCTTTATTATTGTTCTGTATCAACAGGCATGCCTCAGTTACCCACCAGTAGGAAAGCGAGTCCTAATGCCAACCAAATAGACAGGCAGATTCTGGGTTCCAGTTGGGCTTTATGTTCTAGGGAGAAACTGACTGTGGGGGTTTCTCTGTCACCAGGCGTTGCTTGATACTGCATGCTGATCAAGATGAGGATTGGGAGTGGAGCTTTCGTTTAAAACATTTAGCGATGGGAAATACAGAAGTTCCACATTCTCAAAGATTAGCTGCCTGTCTTGGACTTGAACATCTCCCCTGCTAAGCACTTCTCTTTTTTCAGGTGTGTTGGCTTGATGCTCTGTACCCACATGGCACACAAGCACACTATTTTTACAATACACTCATTTCTGTCATCTTTTCTCAGAGGGTGCTAGAGGCTCAGACATTGAACCCATTTTTTTCTTCTGTATTTAAGGAAGCGTGAATTTTCCTTTTAGGAGGCCAGCAGTCATCTGGCACTTGACTAGATAATGCTGGACAGAAGGCTGTCTCTTAGCAGAATGAGGATGAGCTGCTGCTGACAGCAGTGTGCTGCCTTTCTCCCTTTCCTTTTGTTAAAGCCATGCTTCTGTTAGTGACCTTGATTGCCTATTGCAGCTCTGAAATTGTGCTGTTCCTCCTAGGCAGCTTTTCATGACTGTTCACAGTGGTACCCAAGCCCTCAAGCTATCCCAGTCATGGAGTTTCTTTAAAGGATGAATGCAAGTTATTGTAAAGTTCTTCAAACAGGATGTTCTTATTCAGTCTTCACAGATAAATTTTACTTACCCTTTCTGATTTTGTTTCCATCACCCATGGTGTGGAAAATACATTTTCCTGTGTGCTTTCTTTCTTTTCTTCTGTTCTTCAGTTAGTTTTCTTCCCGGCCTTTCTCCTATTGCCTTTGTCCTATGAACAGAACTTTCAAGATGTGAATGAAAGAGAAAGGCAGAGAAGGAAGACAAAGATCCACAGCAGGGTGGGGGAAAGCTGGGCACCACCCTAGAGCAAGTATCCCATGGCAGTCACATCCACACACTGAGGTGATGACTCCTGTAGACTTGTAGAGAGCTCATCACTATTCTGCATGATGTACCTAACCTCTTAAAGCCACCTTTCCCTCTCCACTTAGGAGAGACTGTACTTTTAGAACATACTACTCTGGCTCCCCAGTTAGGCAAAATGCCTTTTCTGAATCTTGTGGATTTACTGATACAAAGAAGACCAGCAAAGGTTTACAGATGTCACTCTTTCACTCAAATTTCATGGAAATAGCATGAGGAGTCTGCATTGATGCAAAAGCTGAGATAATTTGTTGTTACTCAGAATGTTGAGATGCCCACAATGTCCTTCTTCTGCCCTGGAGTTAAACAGCAAGTTAGCAGCATCTGCAACTAAGCCTAGCTGATTGACAGAGCACCAGTTCTCAAGTGTCAGGATTCCTCAGAACTGCTGGGGGGCTCACTCAGTAGATCTCTATGGGACTCAATCATTTGTATTTTCTGAATGCCACTTTGCTAGGGACTAGTGATCATATCTGAAGACCCATTGTCACAGCAGATCTTGTTTTATTTCTCTTATTTATTTCTCTCACTGTCCACTACTTAAAAGCAACTAAACTGTGTAACTCAGCCAGCCTTGTTGACCTGTCTTTTGCTGTGAAACCCAGACTATCCATCTTCTGCTCTCAAAGCATACATGTCTTTTTGAAGTGATCATATGGACTGTGTCTTTTTATCATCTATCCCCCCGAAATATGACCTCTTTGAGTATGGTGGCAACAAGAACTTTAACGTTTTAAAATTGTTATTATTATTGTGCAATATATATGCATGATGCCAGTGTGGTGGTGTGGCATGTCAAGGCAATCATGTGGAGGTCGGAGGTCAGAGGATATCTCTGTGTACTCAGTTGAAATGCAAGTTATCATCTTGACATGGAAGACTTCTTTATGCACTGAGCCACCACTCCAGGCCATTCAACAAGCACCTTAAGTCACTCTTGTTTTTCTATAGATGCATGCATATGTCTTGCTGTGGGTCAAATATGATTTGAATGTCCAGATTTTGTTACCAGTGGAGCAGTGTTGGGAGCTGTTGCACTTTTAAGACTTTATTAAGTCATGGTGTCCTAAAAGTCAAAGGGATTAATACCTAAACCTTGAGGGGGGTTAGGTCTCTCAGAGCTGGGTTAGTTACTGGGTGACTGGCTTGCTCTAAAGCAGGCTGACATATCCCTTCCCTCTCCCTCCTATGCACTCTGGCTCTGTCCATGTGAGGTTGTTTACTGGAGAGTTCCTACCTGGAGTTGAGTAGATGTTGGCACTATGGTCTTGCATCTCTGGAATTGTGAACTAAATGGAATCTCTTTTCTTATAAATTATCTAGTCCATTATAACAGCAGAAAATGGCCTAAGACATATATCATCCCAGAATGGATTCCTCTGCAATTGTTACCTCAGTTGTTATTTTATTGATACAGGAGCTGAAACATTTCTAAGACCATGGGTGACTCATAACTACAGAGATCACAATTGGAGAAACAACCGCGCTTAGAACCAAATCAGTCTTTGAAACTCCAGGTCTAGTTTACTCTTCTGATAGATGACTGCCAGTGAGCTAGATAGCATCTCATCATTGAATAAAGACTGGACAGTCTGCCCAGCACTGTCATGCCATGCAGTGTCAGTATGCTAGTAGCATCTCACTATTACATAAGAACAGCAATCTTCATACCATTACCATGCCATGCAGTGTATGCCCCAGATTAACACTAATCTTGTACCTAATTACTCACATTCCATGACTCTTAGAATCACCTTGAATTTAGCTGTAGGCTCCTGTCAGGATGGAATGTTTGTTAACTTCTTGTCCTAGAGTTCCCTGTGGACCTGAGAACAAAAATAGCCACAAAGAACTGTATGTTTAGACATGTATTCACCAGTGTCAGTGGGGTTGTAACAGTTTGTAATCAGAATGAGATCTTCATGGAATTTATTCTTGAGCAAAATTTTGGAGAAAGGCAACAGATATGGTTAATATCAAGAAGGAAAGAGGATCATGGGATAGCACAAGATGAAACTTTGCAACTGAAACCAAAGGGCTAAGTGTACCAGAAAGATTGGGTAGCTGTGTGAGAGCCAGCTGGACAGAACAAGACTCACATGTCCATCCCTGTGATACTTTGCTGATGCAAGAGTGGAGATAACAAGCATTTCCCTAATGGAAGTCAGGCAGGAGTCCAAACAAGAATCGAGAGGCAGGCTCCTGCCCTTGCATGTTTTCTTTAGGAGAGTACAAAGGCTCAGCACACACTCCACACTTGGGAGAAGTGGCATTATCAGGTCAAAATTGCTAGAAAGTGGCTGGTAGATTATTGCATGTGTAATCCCCCCAGGTCCCAGCAAGTTCTCACATAAGATGGATTGTGGGTAACCATGCCTGTACCCTTATAGTAAAAGGTTTTGGGGACTCTTCAAAGTTCCTGGGACAAACCCCCACCACTGGAAAGTTCCATGTCATCCAGGAAATACGATGACTTGACTTTGTAGGTTCAGCGAAACAACACGAGGATTCTATGGTGACTAAAGTGTATATTTAGTTACACTTGCCATTTTGTTGTGCTCTAGTTGGATCATAGTTTACTTCATTTGACAGAGCAAAGCCCTTTCCATATTCAAACACCCTTGGATATTCATACACTCTTATCCACTGGAAGTCATCATGCAGGGTGGTTAGAGCCAATGCTGTCCATGTTGCTTGCTTCAAAACACTTACCTGATTCCTACCCAGGACCTCCATAACTGTTGTGACATCTGCATACTTTTTGTATTTTGTGAAACTGTTTTCTATATGTGGGTAAAGGATAGCTACAAGATACTAAAATTAAAATTGAGAAGTAGTGAAAAGAGTCTTCCTGAACTATAAATAATTGATGATGATTATAAAACTGATAGTAAGGTTTCATTGCATAATTTGATTGATATGGCAGTTATCATAGCAGCCTCGAGCAGAATGCTCTTGTGAACAAGATAATTTATCTCACTGAGTCTGTTTCTGCATAAATATTTCAAAATGAGAGGCATAATAAATCTGTCCACAGCACACATACTTGATTGCCAAACCTGCCACCTGTTTAGGGCTTTAATGAACCAGTCTGCATTTAACAAAAAGCCACATCAAATTAATGCTGACATTTTGCCTTGCTGCTGCTGTTCCTGTTCCAAGAACTCTGTGAGATAATTTTGCAAAAATTCTCTAAATGGGACAACCCTGATCTTTTCACTAGAATTTGCCCCTGACTGTTCAGCAAGCTCCCTGGAATTATATTTATATCTGCAGCTCAATGGTGTCTTGGGATGTAGAATTGGGACTGGGATCAGGAGAATTGAGTGAGTGGAGGAGACTGGAAGGGAAGTAATGGAGAAAGCAAAAGAAAGAAGCAAAAAGAGCACTGGACTCAGAGAAAAGGCCTCTCAGTGTTGTCATAGTTGTGCCTGCGGTACCATGTTCCACCATCACTCTTGGAGATTCACTGTTGGGTTGCACAGCATATGCCCTAGGTCAGGATTTAAGTGGCGGCATCCTAGAATTGGAGGACAATGTTCCTACCAGATATCACAGGCTAGCAAATAAAAAGTCCTGTAGCAGGAATGGAGATACCGCTTTTGCTGTGGTTGGCCAGTCCTAGAGACACCAAACATTACACACTATTGCCATTGATTGTTATTGCTCTTGGTTACTTTCCAGAACTTGATGGTAAGACCCAGTCCTAGAATAGGGAGAGATCGAGCTGATATTGACCTTGAAGCTTCATCCCTACTGACTAGTTTTTATTGTTCTGGAGGCTGCTATCATGCTGTTAGAAAAGGGCCCTGTGAAGTACCATGCAGAACCTCAGTTAAATACAGTAACAACCAGACTGGCAAGATGTACCTACCATTTCAATAGTGTCACACATATTATGAGAGTAACCAAACACTTTCTGATTTGATATAAAGCTCGCTCCACAAGAGGGAAGCCATACCTGACACCATTAGTGGGGCCAAGAATCTGTACCTAGATAGGTCATAGACTCTAGGAAGAACCTAATGTGATCATTCTGCTAAATGAACACAATACAAAACTAACTCCTAATATTTTATCACTATACCAATAGAGTCATGCATCTCTCAGCTCTCATCAGAGACACTTCTTGGCGGTAGGCAGAAACTAACAATGAGACCCATAACTGGTCAGTGTTCAGAGAATAAGAGCCTTCTGTGCAACGTTCAGGGGTCATCACAGCACAGGAATCAGTAAGAGTATAAGAACCAGAGGCAGTGGATGACTATAAGGAAACAGTGCTTTCTGAACACAACAGGTTGTTTTCATACATGAACTCTTGGTGGTTGTAATAACACGCATAAGACCTGAGCAAATCCAATTCAGACAGATATCTCAGCATGAAGGAACCAGGTGTTCACAGTAAGTCCCACCCCTAACTGAGAAGTTATTGACAGTTGGTTACTGATGGGAGAGGAAGAGTTAGTTTTCACCAAGAGTGTGACCACTGGTGTCAGCCATGCTCAGGGAATGGTCTCACCCCTTCCCCAAGAGTATTTGGGCAGCATAAATTGAAACTGATGGGCTTAAACTTTAGAAGAGGACATGAAGTTGGATGGACAGGAAAATGGAGGGGGACCTGGGAGGAGTTAGAGGAGGGGAGGTGAATATGATCACAATACCCTGTATAGAATTCTTAGAGAATTAAAAATACCTGAAAATAAAAAGAAGTGAGAAGAAAGGTTCTGGGGAGATCAGTGTATGCAGAGGAGTCAGACTGTTGCTATCCATCTTTCTAATGCCTTCCCTAGACTAGCATAACAGCATGATCTCTTTCCCTAAATGGATCCCCTTTTATCAATAGCAGTGGTGGCTTAGAAGCACTATGCCAGCATGCTAAGAGAAGAATTTCCAAATTTCTTGTTCCAATGCCATTAAAAGACATAAGTACCAGTGGGTCAGGTAGAGTGGCAGCATGGAGAATGGGAAGCAGTTGAGGCTGGTGTGGGAAGGACTCTTCCTGCCCAGCACTCCCCTTGGAGAAAGCAGTGACAGGGACTGGCTGCTGAAATTCTATACCATGCAGCTTGCTCCCAACAGCCCACGTAGCCAAAGGACCAAGGTGTTTTGATTAAGCAAAAGTCATTAGTGACAGGCATAAGTGTTCATGATTTTCTTTTGCTCTGGTCTTTTCTATTTATCCTCCCTGTGAGAGCTTAGTGACTTTTCAACCTTCCATTTATCTGTTAGCGTGTTTATGTACAGAGATTTATCTGGGAGTCTTGACCTTGGCAAAGAATCCACATTTAATATATACATCCTAAGGGTGGAAGGGCTTCACGTTTGTACCCGACCTTGTTAAGCTCATAGCCGGAACTTCAGGCTGTCCCTCAGAGTGACATCCAATGAACAATAGGCATAATAATCCTATTTCACATTCAGGATACATTTTCAGAGAGCCTCGGACCTGCCAGGCCACTGAAGATGCAGTCATTCCTGCTGCCGCTGCGGTTGTTGGAGAAGTAGATTTTAAATAAAGAACTGTTAGAAACCCTCTCATAACATTTCAGTCAAAAAGATCGCTTTGATGTTTTTGCTTCTTTCAATAGTGAGCCTATAAAAAGAATACATGTAGTGTGTTTAAATCAGCTATGCACTTAACATCTAGTACCAAAAAATAATAGTCAGGAACCAACAGTATATTGGTATTTTGTATTAATGTTGAGTATTGTGAGCTCTGTTTTACTAAATCATTTTAAATGGCTTATTTATAATTTAAAAAACTATGAAAGTTCAATACTGTCAGCAGCCATCCTATATTCAGCGACCAAATTTATTTTACTCATAGCACTTTTAAAAAATGACTTTAAATGTCCATTGTAGAATCAGCCTGGGTGTTCGTCGACAGAATAAAATGCAAAGATAATGTAGATTACATTCAAACTCAACTTTTGATAGCCATAAGGATTATTTGATGATATCTTCAGGTTAATAGGTGTAACTGGAAAGATCAAAAGAGCAAGATAAGAGATAATATAATACAGAGAGCCATTATACTTTTAAAGAGAAATCAGGTAGTAGGGAAATGTCTGGAGAGCTACAAAGATGACACCAACTAACAATCTAAGCAACAGAGGAGAGGCTACCTTAAAGGCCCTCTCCTGATTAATGAGATGGATGACTAATTCATATGCCATAGTATAACTTTCATCCAGCAACTGGTGGAAGTAGAAGCAACACCCACAGCTAATCCTTGAACTGAACTGAAATCCAGTTGCAGAGGAGAACTGATGAGCAAAGGGGTCCATATCAGGCTGGTGAAACCCACAGAAACAGCTGACCTGAACAAGGGAGAGTTCTTCGTCCCCAGACTGATAGCCGGGAAACCAGTATGTAACTGATCCAGACCCCCTGAATGTGGGTGACAGTCAGGAGACCTTGGAAATCTATGGGGTCTCTTTACTGGATCAGTACTTATCCCTAGCATAGGAATGGACTTTGGGAGCCCATCCCACATGGAGGGATACTCCCTAAATCTAGACACAAGGGGTGTTGGCCTAGGCGCTAACCCAAAGAATATGACAGACTTTTAAGACCCCCTATGGAAGGCCTCACCCCCTGGGGAGCAGAAAGGGTATGGGATGAGTAGGGTATTAATGGGGAGGGGTACAGGAGTAGGTGAGGGAGAGGGACCTGGGATTGACATGTAAAATAATTTGCTTTCTAATTTAAAAAAAAGGAAAGATCATATTAAACCAATTAAGTCAGTCTTGCAATGATAAATATTACAGTTTTTCCTTTGAATGTGGGTCCTCGATTTTATATAGGTGTACTAAACCCAAGTAGAAGAGAAACTGCTTAGGTGAACAAAAAAGACTAGTAGGGGAAAAGGCACAGGAAGGGGGGGCAGCAGGGTATGAGAGAGGTGGAATGTGCTCAACACATACATGATATACTGGCATGGAAATGGACTTCTGGAACATAGTATAATAATAAAACTGTGAAAAGAAATAAAATGAAAGACAGAAGCATCAAACCGGAAACACCTGGAATAGGACCAGGTGTTCTAGGCTCACACCAGGAAGCCTAGATTTGCACATTCCACTAGTCTCCATGGTCAGAGCTGAAAAGAACTATACTAGTTCCTGTCTTCGTTAGGGTCTCTATTACTGTGAAGGGACCCCATGACCAAGAATACTCTTATAAAGGAAAGCATTTAATTGAGGTGGCTTAGAGTTTCAGAGGTTCAGTCCATTATCATTATGGTGGCGAGTCTGGTAGTGTGCAGGCAGACATGGTGCTGACTACATCTTGTTCAGAAGGCAACAGCAAGCAGACTGTCTCATTGAGTGTGGCTTGAGAAAATATGAGACCTCCAAGCCTTCCCCCACAGTGACACACTCCCTCCAGCAAAGCCACACCTCCTGATAGTGCCACTCCCTTTGAGAGCCATTTTCTTTCAAAGCACCACAGTTCCATTCTTCTCTCGGCCCATAATTGAGGCCAAATCAAGCATAGCTCTGTGTCTATTCAGTTCATATTGATCTGCAGTTCTGATTCTTGTCCCCACTGACAATCTAAATGGACTTCTCACAATTCCATTTAGTCATTATCAGATAGCTCCTATCCTTCCTGGTCTCCAGACTGGGCATTCTATTCTAGGGAGTCATTGGCACTATGTGGCATCAGTGTAGGTTCCGACCATGGCATGCACTGTAATGGAAATCATTCCTCCCGAAACTCACCTTGTATCTCTGTTAAGACAAAATATGCACACATCAGACTCCCTTGACCTTTAGCCAGCCAACACTGCTCTTCTGGAGTCTCAAACACATAGGTACTACACCATACAGAGAGAGGTGAGAAACAATGCCATTTGCTTATCCACAGACCAAGCTGGGAGACTCAGCAGCACCAACCTCCTGTTTCTCCCCTTCAGGTCTCCTCTACCTTTCATGTCAATGGATTTTTTTTTTTATCTAACTGAAAGTAGAAGCAGGGTAGTGAAGAGGACATGTATTGCTTCTGCCCAACTTGACTACCTAGCACATATTTAATCTAAAGTTTTGGAACTTTGCCTCTAATTTGGAGTTTTTCTCAAGTTCCTCCTTTCATGAGAACTAAAGAGTCTGGTCTGGTGGGGCAGACCTGTAATTTCAGCTACTTAGGATAATCCAGGAGAACCTCATGTCCAGGTCCTACCTAGGTTTGACAGCAAATTTAAGACTAACCTGGGCAACATAGTAAGATCTTGTCTCAAAACAAAAATACAGAGTTGGGGATGTAGTTTATGTTAATTCAGTTAATTTATCCAAGGGCTGTAGATTCAAATCCCCCTGTAGTATAAAGGAAGAAGCAAGGAGGAGAAGGAGGAGGAGGAGGAGAACAGGAGTAGGATAGGAGAAGGTAAAAAGGGAGATGAATAAGCATACTTTCTGGGCTAAAACAGGTGTGCAGTGGTCCTGAAACAAGGAAGACCAGGGACCACACCTCCAGATAGTGTCCTCTAATTCTGGGATGCTGACTGGCCTGGTAGAACCAGATGGCAGTCTAGCCTGTGTTTAAACAGCAAGGAAGCCCTGTGATCCTGAACCTTTTCTTTTTATTCCTGGCTGTTCTCATTGAAAATGAAAATTCATCTGACATATCTGAAACTGGAAGGTGGTGGGAAGGATTTCCCAAAGCCTGACTTTCCGTCCAACACATAAGCACCAAGTAGAGACCAATTATAACAAGAGCAAAAACTGTGCCAGGGAAGTTCCACCCATCAAAATTTGAATGGTTTCATTCATATGTTGATACCATCAGACTGTGAGATCACAAGCTTGAAGGTTTGTGGTTTCCTCATCCAAAAGTGCAGCGCCCTACTCCTGGAGTTTGAGAGATGGATTTGGTGTTTATGTATTCTAGAGCAAACATAACAGTCAGAGGGGCAAAGTGACAAACCCAGGTTCTCACAGGGAATAAATGATAAAGGTAAAAGAGGTATTGAACTGTTCTGAATACCAGCCCACAAGCAGGAGGCATCTCCCCTCTTTGTTATGGTAATGGACCCAAGACTATATGCACTGGGTATAAAACTCAAAATTTTAAACTTTGCATGTTTTCCAAAGTCATCTACAACAAGAATGAAAACTTTCAGTGGTGAGCCTTCTTTTACATTACCCTGATAATTTGCTGAATGTAAAATGACATATACAGTAGGAAGGAATCTGAGCTCACACCTTGTATAGAAGGCATTTTATACCCAAGATGTGTTTTAGGCTAATTCACCAGAGCTTTAATATAAGAAATACTATGGGGCCTTAACAATCAATTTTCAAATATTTAGAAAGACTCTTTATGGAGTTTTAAGACTTGACATTAAGACAGTATTTTAATTCTTACCAAATCTTGCTTTCTGAGAATATTCTCCCATCTATTGAGACAGTGAGATTAAATAAGAACATTCATATTGTGTTTTAAGGAGCCAAGCCAGCCCAGCTGACTCCATCATGAGCAACTTGGCAATCCTATGACTCAAGTCTAATTTGAGGTCTCAAATGAAGAGAGATTTCTGGTTTTGTCCAAATGCCAGAAACTTTTCTCCTTGTTCTTTCCTTCAGTAAGTGTCACAAACCTATACCATATAATGAGCAGCATTTGATACAATTAAACATAATGTAAGTTCATGAAAGCCTTTGCTAACCCATGTGACATTCAACTCTGCTCCCCTCCCAGGGTTTCTTCCTGTTGGGAGAGTTGGAGCCAGGTCTAGCTGCTCAGTAGGAGATAACAACTGCTCTGAGCTGTCCATAGGCATCTGGAAATGACACTCATCCTACCAGAGTGCCCAGTTTGTCTAGGAGAAATGCCAAAGACTTCATATGCATTAGGTTTCTAGTGTCATAATTCCGAAAATAGGAATTTTTCAGATGCATAATGCAAAACAACGTGAGTAATAGTCACACTGGATCTTCCCAGAGGAGCTTGAGCTGCCCAGGTTTGGGAGAAGTAAGGGGCCAGCTCAGCTGCTCTGTGGCTGCAGTTCATGCTCAGTATTTCCAACTTTAAAGCACTCTTTTACAAGATAAAACCATTTCTTATAAAGAGAAAGAAATGAAAGAATATGGCAAAGAGTGCTCAATACTGATTATTGACAGTTTATCACCTAAGATTTTATTGATAAAGTGGGGGTGTCTATAGGAAAGTGGTTTCTCATCCCTGAGGTGTTTAAACATAATGTAGGGTTATCCATAAGAAGATGGTTTCTTATCACCCAGAATGTTTGTTTATAATAAGCTATGTATATGGTTTTACTTTTCCTTCCCACACTTGGCCCCTTGAAAGAAGTTAAAGCCTGAAACTTAATTTAGCATTATCAGAATTCCTAAACATGTCTAATTGGACACAAAGAAAATAAAATTTTATGTGAGATACAGCTTTATAAACTTGCAATCTTTCATTTTGACATAAAGATGACATTGCTATAGCAACTGTGATTATTAGTGTAGGCTTTATATTTTGATTGTCACTGACCATGACGTACTGAAATTAGTATGTTTAAATCTCTGAAGTTAAAATAAATCAAATCTAAGTTCTTTCATGAATTCTATCAGCAGGAAATCAAGTGAGTTAGAGATGAATCTTTTACTTACTACTAGTCAATATTCACTAGAATAAGTCCATTTAATTTCTTGAGAATCTGATGGACTTGAAGGAGAGCAAATTAATTGGCATAATAAGCTGTGTAGTGTTGAGCAATGTTCGTTGGGCTCTATTTCTCAACACTCCTGAGTCTCAAGGACACTGGAATTTCAAAAAGGAAGGATATTGATTTAGTACACCCCAAGTTCATTTTCTCTAAGAAAGTAAACCAACAGAGCTACAAATGGGTAAAGCAGGCAGGGGTGGGTCTGCTCCTATTCATCTACGTTTGGGCTCAATCAGAGGAAAGAAAATAAAGCAATTTGAATGTGCTAAGATGATTTAACTTCTTTTTAGGATATAGAGAGTGATTGATATGGGTCTCACAAGGACAGATAACTTGACTATTTAATTTCTTAAAGTAAGTATGTAATGAATGTATGTTTTTTCCTGCTCTAAGATGACCTTTCCTAGATTCTATCCAGGAATTCACATCCAGACCAGGAAACAGCAGGAAGGAAACATGTCTCTTCTATCAGAATTGGAAAACAAATAGATAAACAAAACCTAAGGGCACATGGTCTAGAAACATGCAGTTCTACTCTCAAGGCAGCCAATGGGATCATGTTGCTGAGTTATTTCAGATTTATGATTTGTTTCCATCATCTCCACTCTTATTGTTCAGTGATTTTGTGTTTTACGTGGAAGGCCCTTTTATGCTTCTTTAAGCCTTGCACTAAATGGCAGCTTGGTTTCCTCAGAATGGCTCACTGGCATCACACATGCAAGCATTTTATTTCCCAAGCAATTTAGCTCACAACTGGATTTTTTCACTGTGAATAAGGAATGTCTAGTGGATAATCCTGTGGCTTAAGTTGGAACAGCATTTGCAACTGTGACAATTAAGTTGCCAGAGCCCTTTCTGACTTACATGGAAGGACATCATTGCAGAAATGGGGAAGAGGGGACATGTCTATGAAGGAGCTGGAGAAGGCATGTATGTCAGATAGAGACACATAGAGTAATGTTAGTGACTGGAGTGTTTTCCTGGTAGAGTGAATTCAGAGTATTAGTGGGATAAAATGGTAGGCCAGTATACCATCTCCTAACTCATTGTATCAATTATAATATTCTTCTATCAGCAAGTATTTATTTAAATTATCTTATGTAGCGGGGACCAGTTGTCCTTAGCATGGGGTTGCATCCTAATGATGTCACAGAGAATAATACAATCCTGATTTCATACTCAAGGAGCTTGACTATTTGGAAGGTAGAAAGTATGCATGTATAAAGCCAGCACATAACGTGGTTGATGCAATAGGCACAGCTCTGCTACATAGTAAAACTTATAAATATAAGGTTCTGTTCTATGAGGTAGGCTAACAAATGCAGGGAAATGAAAATCAATATGAATCCCTTATTAAATGAATTGAGCTGCTGAGTAAAGGAATAGTAGGCAATGGAGAGCCTGAACTTTAAAACTGTCTAGTGTTGGAAAGGGACTGTATGAGGTGAATCCAAGGTTAGGCATAAAGCACAAAGCACAGGGGTGGACACCCTTGAGCAAGGTGAAGGAGAAGCAATGGGCACAAAAAGGGCTGTCTTTATCTGGGGGGGGGGGCGGTGATAGATACTGGGAAGTTATTCAGATTAAAATGCTGTGAGCGTTTATGAAATGGCTGCAAGAAAACGATAGAAATTCTGAGTTCCTGTTTAACATACTTTCTTAGTAAAGGACAAAATGTTCTTTATAAAGCAAGGTGAAGCAAGAAGTGTGTGTTTGAAGGGAGAGTGGCTATGTAGAGAGAAGTGGGAAAAGATGCTAGCCAGTAGTAGCTACTACAAGTCACCCACTAAACCTTGGTGATCATTTTCTACACTGTGACAATTGATGATGAAAATGAATTGGGTAACAAATACAATTGTTTCAATATTGTTATCAGTTTTGACCTCTTATGCTTACCATATGAGCTTCATTTTAAGTCGTTAGTTGATCTAGTGGATCATAAATGACTGTAGTCAGGTTGCTGTGACTAACCACTTGTGGAAATAAGAGAGGCGACTGGGAGACAAACTAGGAGGCTATCGTGGCAGTAGCACTGCATAATATAGGTAACTATATAGGTCTTATTTTTAATAAGGAACTTTTAATAAAGTTTAATTTAGAAACTTGTGTGGGGTTAATTATTAAATACACCAGCAAGACACTGAATGTTTTAGCCATAGATGGTTAGCTGAATTTCTCATATGAGCTGCTTAACGATGCAAGAGAAACAGTTGGGAAATATTAGCAATGAATCTATTTAATGTCAAGAACTAGGTAGTGTTTTAACACTTGATAGTATAGTGAGTCCAAGACTACACCTTTACCTTAACAAACTATAATAGACCGGAAGGTTTAGCAGCATAGATTCATTTCTCACAGTTCTGGGGGTGGGGGCAAGACTGAGGCAAGAGAGCCAGCATGGCAAGAATGGTTCTTGAGGGGCCTCTTTTGTGCTGTGTCACCACATGGCAGAGAAATATAGGAAGGAAGCTCATTGTATTTCCTCTTGGAAGGGCCCTGATTAAGACGTGTCTCACCACCTTATCTGTAGCTACCTCCTAAGGATCACGTCTCTGAACACTGTCACAATGGTTGTTAGGTGTCAACTTATGAATTTGGGTGGGACACAAATACTCCATAGCAAGAGGCAATTTCTTAGTTGAATCCCTTTTTCTATTTACTTCCTTCCTTTCTCCATTTCCAACATAATACTTTGACCCATGAGATGAGATATTTAAATCAAAGACTAGGGCAAGATACATCATTTCATTCTGATAACTTCTTTACTAATTCTTTGGCTAAATTTGCAAAGGGGAAAGTCTATTGAAAATCCTACCTTTCAAAAATAAAATGACAACCTGACCCCACTATTTAGTACTGTGTCCTGACACTCCAACTCCATTCTAGCCTCTGGTCTCATTTGATGTACTTTCTTTTCCCATCTTAATAAACATAGCCATATTCTATGATACTACTTAATACTCTCTTGTTATTTGTTTTACTGACTGTCCCTATTCAATGTAAGATCCAAGGATAGGGAGCTTTATTCTGTTCACAGATATAACCAAATTGCCTAGAATAATGCATAACTCCTACAAAACATTTAATATTATTACTTAATGACAAAAAATCAAAACCAAAGCTAATGAGGTTGTATATCTGTTTGTTGACAACTAACACAGTTAGGGAATGTTCTAATAGATGAGTGAATTGAGATTTTTGAGCCCAGACCTAGTAATGACTTCTACTTGCCTAGAGTGACCATTCAATAGAAACAAGAAGAAACCACTAGCTAGGCCAGGCGTTGGTGGTGCACGCCTTTAATTCCAGCACTTGGGAGGCAGAGGTAGGTGGATCTCTGTGAGTTCGAGACCAGCCTGGTCTACAAGAGCTAGTTCCAGGACATCCTCCAAAAGCCACAGAGAAACCCTGTCTTGAAAAACAAAAAGAAAGAAAGAAAGAAAGAAAGAAAGAAAGAAAGAAAGAAAGAAAGGAAGAAAGAAACCACTAGCTAGAGTCTACTTTGAAGACGGGGATAGCCAAAGTAGTGGTCATGCACTGGGTGTTCGGGTAAAGGAGCTCCTACACCTCATCACAGAATCCCCTTGCAGTAGACAGAGACAGAAATCCATAGCTGACTAAAACCCTGAGGACAGGTGAGCATGAATTGTCAGCCTCAGCTGCTACATCTACAACACAACCTCCAAACATAAAGCTCAAGGAACATCACAGAATAAGAGCTAGAAGACTAGGAATCTACTGCAAGATTTCGTCTCCTAAGAATGAGACAGAAACTTCATCCATGACATTTATCAATACGATTACCTAAGTAAGATCAGAACAGTGACAATACCAATAGAAGTGCTAACTTAGATGAAGAAAATCTCATGATGCCCCACCACTCAACAAAGAACTTCAGGATCCAAAGACTACTGAAAGATGGAAAATTAGTCATGTCTAAGAACGAGCTCATTATGTAGTTATCCAATACCAATTGGTATCTCTGGGGTCATTCATGTACAAGTGACACTGAATGGACACAGCAGGTTATATGTGTTTATGCATGTGTGTGTATACATGTGCATATACAATTCTTAAAAAGGCCACAAATTTGAGAGGTACCAAGGGTTAAGAAACACGGCCAAGGTTAGAAGAAAGGATAAATTATATAATTGAATTTCATTTTGTTTAAAATGGCAAAAGATTATAAGAAAAAAAAGAAAGGAAGGAAGTCAAGAATTTTGGCTGGGTTCCCAGAAGGATGAAGTTACCACCCAGGGGTAGTAACAGCCAGAGGGGATATAGGAGTGGTGATGAGAGGGTTGCTAAGGAAAGATTATTGTGTCTGTCAGTAGATGCTCTAGTGGAGATGGAATAAGTATGCAGGAACCACATCTTAAGGTTGGAAGTCCAAGTTAAAAGTGGGAATTTACAAAGATCCCATTGAAATATCTGAATTTGATGTGAAGTAGAGCTGTATGTATGCTAATTTTTATACTCTAACATGGTTGAAAAGATAAAAGTCAATTCTAAATTACTTTTGTGTACCTGCAGGAGTGTTTTTCCTTCTGTGGTATTTCTTTCAATAGGTAAAATCTAAATAAAATATTTTTTCATTCTTCTAAAGTTTTATGGTCTTGTGAAGATAATGCCTCACAGTATTTATTCCTTGAAGGTCCCCCAGAACTTATTAAGTGTATCTTGAATAGGAAAAATTATTTTATTGTAATGAATAAAGTCAGTCCTCTGGTGTTTCTTACTGGCCTGTTGCTATAATTAGAGGATTCTTAAAAGTGAGTTTCATAGGGAAATGATAGCCACATCCTGTAAGCTCAGCCCTCACTGGGTCTTTTGTTCCTGCTTGTGGCTACACCAGACCACACTTCCTCTTTTTATGACTTCATTACCCACTGGTTACAGTTATTGTCTAACAGCCAATAACAACCTCTTTTCATTGGACACCTTTATTGTACTTTTCAAAAGGCTGCATCTTTTTGCATGGCTGCACCTCACTGTAAAATAAATATTATTAACAAAGCAGGCATTTGAAACAGCTGTCAGGAAAGTGAAATCTGTCCTTTTAGGTCAGAGCATCTCTGGTCAGCTATCAGCTGATTGCAATTTGCTCATTAGGGTGAAGAATTGCTTGGGTGGTCCTGACAGATGTTCAAGAAACCAGTAAACTCTCAATTATCACCAACTAAAGGCTGAGTGACATGGAGGTCCATAGACTGACATATGTACTGTACTGTATGTATTTGTAGAAAAAGGAGGCTTTGCCTGAATGAAAACACATCACAAATGGATTTAATAAAATTCTTTGAAGGCTGAGCAGCCAAACCATCTGCAGTGTGGCCACAGTGCACTTTCTGCTCATCTGAGAGCACAAAATAACCAGACATTTGACCCAGTTTTTCAGTCTAAAGAAAACTGTCCAGGCCCCTGCACACATTTCACTCCTGATGAGTTATTTCACCTCTACTCCATCCACTCAACATGTGATCTGTGCTTGTCTTTGTTCTCTCCTTCTAATTTTAACACTCGTGTATAGTAACTAACACACCAATGCACAGTAAAGCTTCTCTTTGTGACTACACAGAGGAAATGGGGTGAGGAAGCTAGAAGGGGAAAGTAAACTTTGATTTTGTAAAAGAGGCAGAATAAAATAAGGAAGTTTGACAGGTTTTAAAAAACTCACCCAACTCCTCTTATTTTAATTAAAACAGCTGCCCATTACATTTACAGAGATGTAGTTTCATAAAGTCTGAAGATCTCACCTCTTTGATGGTTGTTTCATTATCACAGTGACTGGATGCCCTGTAACATAAGCCTCATGACTTATCAATACTCTGTGAAAGGTATTTTTTGTTTGGTTTATTTATTTATTTATTTATTTATTTATTTATTTATTTATTTTGAGACAGGTTTCTCTATAGAATGGAAAGATATTTCTTAAATGCATATTAACTGAGCTCTTTCTGGTGTTAGTTTGTATTAATATATTTCTGATTTTAAATTTTTATAAGAAAAACATTCAATAAAAGAATTCGTCTTGAGCCAGGTAGTGGTGGCACATGCCTTTAATGCCAGCACTCGGGACACAGAGGCAGGTGGATCTCTGTGAGTTCAAAGACAGCCTGGTCTACAAAATGAGTTCCAGGACAGCCAGGACTGTTACACAGAGAAACCCTGTCTCAAAAAGCAAAACAAAACAAAACAAAAAACAAAAAAAAACAAAAAAGAGCAAAACAAACAAAAAAGAATTAGCCTTGTTTCAACTCAATATTTTTTTAGATTGTCAAAATTTCCTGAAATGTTTTCATTTGTTTGCCTTAAGGTCTTAGGAATTTCAATGCTATGGTAACTGAGGTTATTAGCACAGGATATGACTGTACCATGGAGATTAATACGTTTTTGATATGTGGTCTCAGTTGCATTTAGTTTAGAACATTTCACCTCAGCTTTCTTTATTGAGAAAATGTTGTTAGTTGCTGATTTTGAAATGACTCAGGTTTCATAAGTGCCTGTTGTTTTTTCTGATTTCTACAGTCTCATGTCTATTTGGCTTCATTTCCAACCTGTGAGAAGATAAACTCAAATTTTAGTTTGTTGTAAATGATCCTTCAGGGCCATTTTTAAGTTTCAAAATTGCATAGCATGATGCAAAGAATTATGGAGAAGAATCTCTCTGGTATAAGGTAGATGAAGGGGTAGTGGTGAAGCCATGGTGTGGGCTACATGGAGGAGGGATGGTGAAGCCTTAGATTGGGGTACTTGGGGGTGAAGGAATAGCCCAGAGCTGGCAGGGACATGGTCTGAGACATGCCCGTGTGAAGTCTTATATATGAAAAGAATCTGGCGTGAAGAAGGCTGACCAAGAAACATAGCAAACAGAAAACTAAATCCCACTAAGATTAGGACTCAGACTTCTGGGTTATTGTTGACAAAAAGGAATCTGGGAAGGAAGAACCTTGACTTTCCATTGTGTTAATGACAAACTCAATCATGGCAATGAAAGAAACGTAATTAAATAAAACTTGCCTGGTCACCAATGCCATAGTTACATAAGAAAATCCATTCACATTTTTAATTAATTTATTCAACTATTCATTACACACATAGAGTTCCTGATGTGAAAGATGGCATTTTTTTCTGTATGAGTTTGATAAATATTACAGAAATGTTTACAAAAGTGCATAATTACATAGTTTGAGGTTACACCCATCTTTGTGGTGTAAATAAAGATCAAAGCAAGCCTCAGGTACCATTATTGTGAGAAATATGCAAAATGAGCTTAAGGCATCGAGTAGGCAGGCATGTCTCGAGTAGTGTGTGCAGAGGATTCTGAGTGCTCTTGCTCAGTGGTGAGGCTGCTGGAGGAGGATCATCCACCAGGGAAAGATGGAAGATTATTTTACTTCCACTGGGCTGTCATCAGTGGGCACTCTTCTGCCATATGGCTGTATCACCCACAAATTCATTTGCTGATTTCCTAACCCTAAGATGACAATATTGGAAGATAGGGCTGTTGGGAGGTGGTTTGATGAAGAGGGCAGATGACTCATGAATAGGATTAGTACCCTTATAAAATAAGGCCCAGAGAGATACCTGGTCCTTCTCAGGACTGTAAGGACTAAAGTTCCATAATTTATAAACAGGTAAACATCTCATTTATGGCTAGCATGCTGGCACAGTACTATGAAGAGGTTAGAAGGCTTCCTTGAGCTACCAGAGAGTCAACAACACTGCATTTCCTAGCATGCTGGCACAGTAGCATGAACAGGCTACAAGGCTTTCCAGTGCTACCAGGGGGTCAACAACACTGCATTTTTAAAAGTCTGGTTTATTGAGGTATAATTTATGTATAGCTACATAATTACCACCACTCAACTCTTCCCTCCAAATGGCCCCTGCCCCCTTCCTATCAACTCCTCCTCTTTTTGTAGTTTCTGTCACAACTGTTATGTTTTCCCTCCCCTTAGTTTTGTCTTTTCCAGAGTGGTGTATGTATTCAATATGCAGTATGTAGCATCTTCCATTAAATGACCTGTAACCAGTCATTAGCACCTCCCTTTGTAATGACAAGAAGTATTGGTGTGGTTATAATACATTTTATCCATTGACTTGTTGAAGGACAATGGGGTTATTTATTAATGATTATTGGTAAATTCATGTCTTTTTACATAGCTATTTTAGCACTGTACTTTATCTTTTCCCCCTATATTGTAGCTGCCAGCCTATATATCAATAAGCCCATTTCCTCTGCAAGTTCAGGATTAAAGTAGGTTCAGGACAATGGGTTAAAATTGTTAGCATCAAATTCCTTATTTAAAAGATAAAATGTAGAGATAACCATGATAAAGTCATTTTTATGGGATCAGTTTCATCCCCACTGTTGTAGCTCTCAGTCTATATACTAATAAACCCATTTACTTTTCAAGTTCAGGTTTTAAGTAGGTTGATGGGAATGGATTAAAAATTGTCCACATCAAATTCCTTATTTGTAAGCTAAAATGTATACATGACTGTGATAAAGTCATTTTTATAGGATCATTTCAAATGGAGGACACAAGAACACTAATAGAATGTAAAGGCCTGGTGGGGAAAGTGGAACAAACCCAATGTAACTTTTGCCAAATGGGACTGTCAGACAGAACAGAATGTTCTGCCATTATTGTTTATAAGGCTGTGTTTTGTGGACTCTAAGGGTTGGGGGTGAGGAGCTGGAGAGTACAATATTCAGTTCTTTATCTTCAATTATTTGAAAATACTTTGAAATTTGTAATTAGTGCATGACATTATATTATAATGGGAAAGAGAAGATAGAGAAAGACGGAGTGTAGGGGGCATTGGACAGGGATAATATGCCCAACATCCAAGATGTGTTGATGTACTTGTATAAAATTCTAAAAGAGAGAGATGGGGAGGTGAAACAGTTTGAGCATGTGTCTGTCTATCTACTAAGATGTCAAAAGCAAGACTATATTCTTGGGCAATGTTTGAATGTAAGGCACAGTATGTCCAAGAATCAGGTGTCAGCTGTGTAGCAGTAATGGAAGGAGAGTGTCTGAGGTTGGGCTTCCCAAGAATCACAGATTCCTTCCTACTGGCATGCCTCAGAGTCTGGGGGACTCAGCAATTTCAAAGTCTACTCTCACTCTCAGGTTATGAGGTATGAAAATAGAAATCAGCCAGACAAAAATACTCTCAGAATTCATCTTTCTGTTGGATACCAGGCCTGCCAGACTGCATCTACTTAGTCACTTAAAGATAGTTTAACCAAAAAAAATTGTTTCATTACTAAGTAATAATTGTTGAAGACACAGAGAAAGCTTCTAGCCAGCAAAGCCTCTTATACAAAACTCTGTTTTATACTAAAAATGACCTTGCCTCATAAAGAACTTTCTACAGAGCCCATTTTTATGTCAATATTTTCTGAGACTAACAATTATTAATATAGTTTAACACTACAGTGAGAATGGATTTTCAATGGATGTGAGATTATATTCAATGAAATCCATACCATTCAAAACAATGCATGTCTTAAGTATATTTTCTGAATAAATAAATAGTGTTTTAATTTCTTTCTACGTTAATATCATTACTATACTCCTCTACAATAATTTTTCAGCTATTGTATCTTGGTAACTAGGATCCCCAAACAGAGATGGTCTGTTTGTATGTATCATGTTCTGAGTTTTTGAGAGGCTAGGAACTATTATATATTTCATTCCTCAGTTTCACTATGTCTGGGAAAGCTTTCAACTAAGATTTTTCGTTAAAACTTCCATGATTATGACAACCACAAAATTCATCTTGATAGTAAATTAAGATTTGGGCTCTCCAGAGAGTGCTGAATGATTTTTATTATTATTAAAACAAAAGTCATTATAATGTTTTCTTCTACATAGGTTGGTTTTCATCAGGTACAGATCGTAATTTTAGCAGCCCACAAACATTATGTATTAGTATAATGTGCATTTCTAGTCTAATGTTACTATCCATGTTAGGTAGTGACTAACAAAGACACACACAATATTTCTCAAGGTTGCCCATCATGAAGAGCAAGTGAGGCCTAAGCATGCTGCTGTTTGATGTCTGCTAATTTCCAGGATCATCTCGAAGGGAATTTTCCATAGCAAGTCAGGAAATGAAAGCCAGTGAACATATGACCTAGTCATAGGTCTGAACACTTGCTTTCTCAGCTCTCCCAGATCATCAAACACCTACTATCCACAGGGAGAAAGAAGAGGTCGGTTATGGCATTTCTGTTCCACAAAAGAAATACAGAACTAACAGGAACTTTGCAGCCTAAAGCAGGTGCCCTGTGAGTACTTAGGTTCCCTTCCATTATAGGTAGAGGCCACAGTGCTGAGTGACATGATCTTGGATGGGGCACTAAGCTAAACTCTAAGCACTAAGCAAATCCCTAAGCATGTATCAAGTGCCATGCTAAATACTGCACACACGTTGTTTTATTTAAACCTCAGATAAATCGTCTCTGAGTTCCTTCCTTCTTTCCTTCCTTCCTTTCGTCCTTCCTTCTTTACTCACTTCCTTTCTTCCTCACTTCTTTCCTTCCTTCCATTCATTCTTCTCTTCAGTCAATCTTACTAATAAGACAATAGAAGTGAAAACAGTTATAATAAAGTTTACAAAGCCACGTATCTTGTAAGAAGTTAGATTTAAGCCAGCTCACCACAGGCCCACGCCCACCCTCTCACCCACTCCTGAAAGCTCACCAGTCTCTGAAAGCTCTCTAAGGAGCATGGATTCTCTTCCTTTCCCACTTGCTGACATCGCTCTGGTTTTAAGTTAGGAGACTGGAGGCTAGAAAGGACCTACTTTCTAGAGTTTTCTTCCTAACACCACCAGGAGCTTTGCAGGTCATTTTGAATACCTCTGACAAAAGAGAGCTCAATTCACCTAAAGAAAACCAATTTAAGTTTTCACTATCTATTATCATTGGTAAGAATGAGTTTTGATGGGAGCCCAAAAGAACAGAATAATCTCTATGGTATTTTACAATTTACGAATTCCAAAAGCTGTATTTAGTTTAATCTCCAAACCATCCCCTGTGTTAGTTAAGTATGCACTGTATTGTTAGATCCTCATTTCACAGATAATGAAGCCTACCAAAAGATTAAATGACTTTATTCATCCCATTCAATAACCTTTTATCTGGGCTTTCTACTTCCCCCTGTAACTTCCTGACTGCCAGCCATGCAGGAGTGAGATGGCTCTGTCCTTGGGGGTCTTTGCACATTCTAAGACTCAAATTCCTTCAGTGGTGTTAGTGATGGTTTGTCATAATCCAAGAATTCCAGTAGTATTCAGTATGGTGTCATATGTAGCTGTGCATTTCAGAGTTTTCATAAGTTTATAATGATCTCCATACCTCTGTAAATTTGTGGTCAGAAATATTTCTAGAGAATGAAGCACACACATGCATGCACACACAATTTATGTGCAAACACACAAACATAAATATGTCTAATATAAAATACGTTGTGACTTTATGAACTGAGAAAATTTTTGCCAACACATACAGTGAGAAGATATGGGGAGATAGTGAAAAAAGCTGTTTCACGACTGAGTTTGGAAGCACAGAACTTCCTGGAGTTGCAATGATCACAACTCAGTCACATGATCTCTCCTAGATACAAAAGTACCTGGGATATGAAGTCTGTCAGTACACATGGGCAGAAAATGAAATAGTTAATATTTAGAAATTAATCATTACTATGATAACAGTTACAAGTGAAAACATGAGTATTTCTGGGATACCAAAAGAGGTCATCTAATAAAACATAACATAGCTCATGAAGCTAAAGTAACAACCTCATATGAGTAGAGGGACCATGGAGACAGTAATGATATGTCATAATTCATGATACTTAAAACAATTCTCTTTAGAATGGAGTTGAGAATATTTTTTATCAGTTCACTATTTTATCAATGATTCCATGTCAGTACACAAGAGGTAAAATGAGAGAACTGCCTTAGAATTGAAAGGAATACTCATTGTTCCCATTATGTTCAGTACACATTCCTAAAATATTTTACAAATTATTGAGCTTAAAAAATGTTGTATGTGAAAATCAATATACATTCACATATGCTAGTAGCTAGCTGTCCAACACCATATTTTAAAATATTTGTCACAAAGCATCAAAATATACAGTCTATAACATATATCAACATATTTATATTGTACATATATAAATAAAAATTTGTAAATATGTGTGTACACAATACACTAATTTTAATTGTTTTATAAAAGACATTATGAACCCTAACTTAATGGAAGAATATCGAATGTTTACAGTTTGGAAGAGAGAATAATGAAATTCTACTGATATTAAAAAGAATTTAGTAGATTTTTTTTTGAAGTAGAGTGTTGCCATGTAGCCTAGGTGGGTATAGAATCCACAGTACTCCTACCTCATTTCCCAGATTTCTGGAATGGCAGGAGTGTGCTGCCATGTACAACTGCATGGCCAATAGTGTGAGAAGGAAAGTTTGCTTATGGATTCAACACGGTGCCAATAACACATCCCAAGAGGGCATTTTGGAGAGATGAATTACCAAGAAGTTTCTAATGCAAAAGTATAAAGGGTTAAGTAGACAGCCTATTTGTAACAGTGAATACAACAGGGAAACCTGTATCATCAATTATGAAGGTCCAGTCACTAATATAATACAGCATTGGTTTAACAATAGACAGAGAGAGTGAAGCAGCAGAATAATGAGCCTAGAAACGGATGCTCACATACAAAGGGTGAGGAAGCATCAGACCTGCTGGGGAAAATCAGCTGAAAGGACGAGCTTCTTAAAAGATCATTTTGGGATTCATTTATCATTTCTCCCCTCTAGTAATGTTCTCAGCAACAGATTAAAAGCAAAAGAACACAGAAGTGCTTTGTAGACCCACCCGTTGATGTGATTCCCTTCACATCAAAACTTTTAACATCATCTAGATAACTATCTTCTGCTCACTCATTTCCAGGGATGTGTGCCACAGCCCCTGGAACTGGAACTCTGCCAAGCAATGAGAATTATTCTTGTTAAGCTGACCCATGGCTTCATTCCGGCCAAACACATCTGCTAGCTCTCTGACTATAACCCCACTTGACCACACAACATCATTGTCCTGGGTGACTGTTTTCACAGTGATTTCTCGCCTTCCATTGCCTGGTTCCTTGGCTTCCCCTCCATTTCTCTCATCCCTCCAGCCTTGTCTAAGGACCCCTCATGCTTTAGCTGGAAGCATTCTCTGGTATCCTGTTTGTAGCTGCCACTTATGTCTCCATCACCTCCTCGGTTTATCTCAATTATGGTCATTGCTTTAAATATAGTTCTGCTTTGATGAATTTCCACACTAAATTTTCCAGCGTGAATCTCTCTTTGGAACTTGACACTCGCACACATAATCCCTATTTGTGATTTCCCTGCAGGTAGAGAAGGAATTTCAAATAAGTCTTTAGTCTTCTTTTCCCCTATGCTCTCCCCACCACCAACACCTCTTCCTCATTACAGTAGGTGAGCTCACCAACGTTCTGTGTCTCTCTCAGTTCTGGGTGTTACCCCGATGTCTTCTTTCTCCAAGTCTCACCATCATCTCCTATCTCTCCTCGGAACATGCTGCAACCAGTTCCTCCCTTCCTCTGTGTAGAGGCTTCAGATCCTTTGGAAGCTCTTGTTTCTATTCTCATCCCTCTTGTAGATTTAGTCTGCTCCCAATTCAATACTGTTTTCTTTGAAAAATACAAATCTTCTAATCCGGGGGTGAAAACCCTTCAAAAGCTTCTTACTGCACTTGAGATAAAATCCAGTGACGTGGACCCATCATGCAGCCCTCCTCTCCATCACTGCCTGTTTCCTTTGCGTCTCATGTGGGCAGGCATTTCCCAGCACTGTGGTCTTGGCAGAGCTGGTGACTGATCAAAGGACTTTCCTGGCCAGCAGTTCTAAAGCAGGCACCTGGACACCTCCAAATCTAACACCTCATCATAATTAACTGCACAGTACTCGCATTGTTTAATAATTTATTTATGCTCTTCAGCTCATTTACATATAAAAGGAGTCTATGAGTGTTTTCCTAATCAAAATGTTCCCAGCAGGAATGGCAGCATAGACACTTTTTCCTTGCTCTTTACATCTTTATCTCTTAAAACATTGTCTTATCTCAAAAGGGGATGGATGGAGATTCAGGTTTTGTCATGTTACGACACTAATGTAGGGAATTAATGGGTGTTAACACAGCAGCCAAGGGGACTGGGAATGTAGTTCAGTGGTGGAGAGCTTGCCTAGCATGTGCAAGGCCCCATGTTTCATACTCAGCACTGCAAACAAAAGCAGAAGCTATCGGAACCCTGACAGGGAAGTCTTTCTATTCAGTGTGTTTGGGAAAGTGGGAAGATTGGAATATTAATATTAATGACAACTAAATGAAGTAGATTTAATTAGATGGCCATACTGCCTCTGGTTACATGCTTGGGGGCTGGTGGGAATGAGTATTTGGAAGAGAAGCTTCTTCATCACAGTGGCCAGCACCTTGTGAACGAGGAGAAAGAAATCAATAACATTTGAATAGCTTGGGGAAGACACCAGGAACTCACATATGATAGTTTGTGATATGATATCTTGTGAGAACATCTGTGAGACCAATAAGACTTCTGAGCTGTAAAATATTTGACTTCTCAGTCTCTGGTATTCTCTTGAAGACATTTCATTAGGTGAGAAAGAAGAGTAAGAGTGTATGTGGTGGGTTTTTTTTTCTTTATTATTTTTTAGCCAAGAAAGACTTAAGTAAAAGGAAGTCTGTACCTATACT